>NC_142023.1:6050664-6212331 GCF_049901735.1 Notechis scutatus
TGTGAGGTTTATTCTTAGCCAGGCAAATGACCAAACTCTTTAGAAACAAGTCTCTTTCTCTCTTTTTATCCCTTGAAAAAATAATAATAACTTTGTGAATGTTTCTCTAGTTATGGCCACGGTACTTCGCTTCTTAACTCCATAACAAGCTGCCATTAAAAATTTCTGAGCCGAGTTCTGCTATAAACAGATTTCTTAACCTTCTGTTCGTTGGTAACGTTGGATTTGCATCCCACAGTTTCGGTTCTATCTTGTCTTTTTTTTTTTCTTCAAAAAAATAAATAAATCAAATTTAATATTAATGCATTAATATTGGCTGAGTCCAATCCACCTATTTCACCAGATCATTTGCCAAGGTAAACATTGGACGATATGCTAAGCTTAGTTGGCGTTTCGTGGCTTGATATACAATGGAAATCCATCTGGTTCGATTAGTTTGTGATTCAATGGTGATAGAAAAATCAGAGTATGGACTAATATCAGAACCAGGCTAATGATGTTGTACAATGCAAACACAGGGAGGGAAGAAGGAAGGAAGGGTTGGGAGATGGGGGAGGATGAAAAGGAAGAGGAGGAGGAGGAGGAAATGGAGGAGGAGGAAGGAGGAGGAGGAAGACTGTTGGGTGTTTAGTGTTCTCTGAGCTGTGTTGTTTTCTTGCAAACATTTCATTACCAAATTAGATAAACGCTATCAATGCTGGAAGGGAATAGGGTTTGTGGGGAGGAGGAGGAGGAGGAGGACTGGTGCTCTTTGAGCTTGGTGGTTTTCTTGGAGATGTTTAATTACTAAACAAAGTAACATCATCAGTGCTAGAAGGGAGTGGGATTTGCAGGGGAGGATGAGGAGAAGGAGAAGGTAAAGAAAAAGAAAGAAAAGAAAGAAGGAGGAGGAAGAAGAACAGGAGGAATGGGAAGAGGTTTATTTAGTATTCTTGTCAACAAGATGGAAGGCCTTTGCTGAACATTATCTCTGGATTTATTTACAGTATCTTTTAGTTCCCAGTTTAGTCTATATGTCCCTGGAATTTCCTGGATGTTTCCCTGTAGATACTAGACAGGTCTGACTCTTCTTAGATTCTTAAAGTCAGTTAAGGACACAAAATGGGAGCCAAGCTGCCATTCCAAATAGCAATAGCACTTAGACTTATATACCGCTTTATATGATGGACTTAACCTAGCATCTTAAATTAACAACTCTCGGGAGAAATGGTATCCCCAATTTTTTTTGCCCGCATTTAAAATGGTCAAAGGTAATGTTACACCCGATTAATGGTTGTTGTTGTTGTTGTTTTAAAAAAAACTATGAATTGCCTTTGAAGAGAGGTGGTTTATACTTTATACGTGTTACCCATAAGTAAACATCGGGGGTTTTTTTCTTAAAGTTTGGGATGCTGACTCCAAATAAAGAAACTTGGATTTCCAAAGGGAGCTTTTGATCACACATAAATCGCGTCCCCCTTTTCCATTTCAGACAATCCAAGATTATCATGCACATATTTTCCACTAGGAAAGCAAGCGCTTCTCAATGTGTTTGCTTACGGTGGATCAGTCTATTCTGAGTCAATATTTTGTCAAGGTCCATAATGCTTCTTCCTTCCTTTCTCTGTATTCTCATCCCTATTCCAAGAACTGCAATCAGATTTTCCAGTTCTGCTTGGCAAAACAAAACTTGAGCTCCCAATTGCAGTGTGACTGATCAGTCATAAAATGTTTATGGGTGCTGAAATTTTTCAAGTATATTTAACAATCGATGATAGACAGCAAGTGAAAAATTTAAACAATGGTTTTGCTTTTGTTTGAATCCAGGAACGATGTTATAAATAGTCCTTAAGATGTATTACCACCCAAGTCAGCATCTGTCTTTAATAATTCTTAACAGGATAACAGAGTTGGAAGGGACCTTCAAGGTCAACTAGTCCACTGTGGAGTCCACTAGTCCGCTGTGGAAGCAGGAGACCCTATACAATTTCAGACAAATGGCTGTCCAGTCTCTTCTTGAATACCTCCGATGTTGGCGTACCCACAACTTCTGAACGCAAATTGTTCCACTGATTGATTGTTCTTACTGTCAGGTTGCTCCTTGATTACTTTCCATCCATTGCTTCTTGTCCTGCCTTCTCCATTGCTTTGGAGAATAGACTGATCCCCTCTTCTTGGTGGCAGCCCCTCAAATATTGGAAGACTACTTTCATGTCTTTCTTTTCAGTAAACTGGACATACATAGAATAGAATAGAATAGAATAGAATAGAATAGAATAGAATAGAATAGAATAGAATAGAATAGAATAGAATAGAATAGAATAGAATGATAGAGTAGAGAGTAGAGTAGAGAATAGAGTAGAATAGAATAGAATAGAGTAGAATAGAATAGAGTAGAGTAGAATAGAAGAAAGAGAAGAGAGAGAGTAGAGTAGAGTAGAGAATGATAGAAGATAGAGTAGAATAGAGTAGAGTAGAGTAGAGTAGAGTAGAGTAGAATAGAATAGAATAGAATAGAATAGAATAGACAGAGTTGAAAGGGACTTTGGGTGTCTTCTAATTCAATGTCCTGCTCAGGCAGGAAACCCTATACAATTTCAGACAAAAGGCTGCCCTATCTCTTCTTAAAAGCCTCCAATGTTGGAACATCCACAACTTCTGGAGTTATTGTTCCCACTGATAGGAAATTTCTCCTTAGTTCTAGGTTGCTTTTCTCCTGGATCAGTTTCCATCCATTGCTTCTTCTCCTGCCTTCTTGTGCTTTGGGGAATAGTTTGACTCCCTCTCCTTTGGGGCAGCCCCTCAAATATTGGAGCACTGCTACCATATCTCCCCTGGTCCTTCTTTTCCTTAAACTGGACATACCCGATTCCTGCAACCTTAGTAACTGTAGAAACAAATCTGAACTGAACACTTACTCAGGGATCTATTTCAAGAGAGGGCAGACTGTACCCGTGAGGGGTGAACCATCGTTGATTAGGGCTGGGTGAGAGTTCAGTTTGAAAAGAGGTTCTGAAATCCACTGAAATCAACTCAATAATGAATTTAGCTCACAGTACCCACAAAGCAGAGCAAACTAATATCGCTGGGGAAAGACAAAACACCCCAGCTCTACTTGCCAGCCTCCAATAAAGGCCATTTGCATAATTATGCAAAACTAAATGTATACATCCCACCAGCCTTCGAAGCAAGGGGGGGGGGGAGAGAGAAAGCCATTAGAAATGGGGAATGTTGCCTTCCACCCCCTGCTCTTTCCTTTATTGCCAAGACTCAGCAAAAGCATTTAATGGCAAGAAAGCTTGTGTTTGTCGCATTCCAACCAAAGATTGTGCTCGCTCTCTCTCTCTCTCTCTCTCTCTCTCTCTGGGGGGGCAGAGAGGGGGGGACAGAAAGAGAGCGAGAAAGGGAGAGTGGGAGATAAAGAGGAAGAGAAAGAGGGACAGAAAGAGAGGGAGGGAGGGAGAGAGGGAGGGACAGAAAGAGAGAGGGGAGAAGAAGAGAGAGAGAGAGAGAGAGAGGGGGAGAGAGAGGAATAGAAAGAGAGGGAGAGGGGAGAGAGAGGGGGACAGAAAGAGCAAGAAGAGAGAGAGAGAGACAGAAGAGACAGGGGATAGGGGAGGGAAAGGGATGGAGAGAGGGGAGAGAAGAGGGAGAGGGATAGGAGAGAGAGGGAGAGGGAAGAGGAACAGAAAGAGAGAGAGAGGACAGAGGGAGAGGGACAGAAAGAGGAGGGGAGAGGGAGGGATGGGACAAGAGAGAGAGAGAGGAGAGAGAAAGAGAGGGCAGAGAGGGAGAGAAAGGGACAGAGAGAGAGAGAGAGAGAGGAACAGAGGGAGAGAGAGAAGGACAGAAAGGGGGAGGGAGAGAGGGACAGAAAGAGAGGGGGAAAGGGAGAGGGACAAAGAGAGAGAGAGAGAGAGAGAGAAAGAGAAGGGGCAGAGAGAGAGGGAGAGAAAGGGACAGAAAAGAGAGAGAGAGAGAGGAACAGAAAAAGGGAGAGAGAGAAGGACAGAAAGGGGGAGGGAGAGAGGGACAGAAAGAGAGGGAGAGAGGAATAGAAAGAGGGAGAGAGGGAGGGAGAGGGACAGAAAGAGAGCGAGTGAGAGAGAGAGAAAGAGAGAAAGATATATATATTTCACAGCATCAGCAGGAGCCTGACTCAGCAAGACAACTGGAACATATTTGCAAACAAACAAATAAAAGCAAGAATTGATGTCCTTTTCGCAGTTGTTCCTTCAAGGGAAGGACATTCTCAACTGATTGTCTTCCCCATAGTTATTGTCTCCTCTTATTCCTGGTTTTCCTCACCACCATCACCCTTCCCTTCTGATCCTTGTGCCACGCCTAAAATTATGCCTGGCTTCCGATTTTGGCTTCTACATGTCATCCTGGTCTCTAAATTAAGCAGTTCCAACTTTTCTTTCATCGTGGGACTCCCAGGACGAATCCATCTCCCCTCCCTCTCCAAAGGGTTTGGACAACAGCTGTTAGAACCCGCAGGTGTTCTCTGTCCCCATCATTTTCCCTTACTCCTTCCTTTGATCAAGCTACAGCATCTTGGGAAGAACAAGGGATCTTCAGATGAATTTTCAAAGAGGAAACTCAGAACGGTAAAAATGGAAAGGACCACAAAAATCAGTTCATTCAACCTTGAAGGAAAACCAGTCCAACCTCCATAAGAAGTGACTTTCTGGACTGTTTTTAAAAGCCTCCAGAGATAAGAGTAATAGGGTTGGAAGGGACCTTGGAGGTCTTCAAGGCCAATGAAGGTGAAGACCAGGGGTCTTCAAACTTGAAAGCTTTAAGACTTGTGGACTTCAACTCCCAGAATTCCTCCTCCAGAGTCATGTTAGCTCAGGAATTCTGGGAGTTGAAGTCCACAAGTCTAAACTTGCCAAGTTTGAAGACCCTTGGCATAGGGAGGAGAGGAGAGGAGAGCAAAGTCGAGGAGAGTAGAGCAAAGGAAAACAAACCGGATCTTAAGGAAAAGCAGACATGGATGTAGCTCAGGAATTCTGGGAGTTGGAAAGAATACCATGTAGAACCTGATTGGGGGGGAAATATGCGTATATAATAGTAAATAGGTGGTCACTGTTGTTAATATAGAAAGTAGTAATTATAAATGGCTATATTGATACTAGTTTGTTTATTTTTTATATATTGGATTAAAAGGAATAAAATGGGGAGAATGTATAAAATAGGTGGCAAGACTGACAATGAAGGGATAAATATTGGATAATATACTTTAAGATGAAATTGTGGTTTTTTTTTCTGGAAATGAGGAATGAAATAAAGTGATAAAACATATTTTTTAAAAAATGGGATCTGTAATGTTATGATATGAAACTGGATAAGAAAGCTGACTGTGTAATTATGATTAGCGTGTATGTTAAAACCTGGAATCACATTGTTCACTCAAAGAAATGTTTAAAGAATAAAAATTAAAAAAAATTAAAAAAGGAATTCTGGGAGTTGAAGTCCACAAGTCTTAAACTTGCCAAGTTTGAAGACCCTTGGCATAGGGAGGAGAGGAGAGCAAAGGAAAACAATAAGCTGGATCTCAAGGAAAAGCAGATGTGGACGTAGCTCAGGAATTCTGGGAGTTGGAGTCCACAAGTCTTAAACTTGCCAAGTTTGAAGACTCTTGGTGAAGACCCACAGATGACGACCCACAGCTTCTATAGGTTAACTATCTAGATGCTGTGCAAATCTTACTATCAGGATTCTTTTTTCCCTTATGAAAATGAAATCCAAACAGATGCCACCGTTATTTCTGGTCCTACAGAAAAGCGGGGAGTCAACCTATTTTCCAAAGCACCTGAGGGCAGGACAACAAGGAACAGATGGAAACGTATCACGGAGACCTAAGGAGAAACTTCCCAACAGTGAGGACATCTTGCCTCCATAAGTTTCGGATGCTCCATCACTGGAGGCTTTTAAGAAGAGGTTGGACAACCTGGAATGGCATAGGGTCTTCTGCTTGAGCAAGGACTAGAAGACCTCCAAGGTTTCTTCCAATCCTGTTCTGTATTCTGATTTCCAGGCAAGTGGAAAAGAAAAAACAAAGCCTCCATAAGCCGTATGGTCGCAGCAGGGGTGGTATTCTATCGGTTGAGCACGGTTTGGCTGAAGCGTTAGCTCCGAGGATCATCGGAGCAAACTGGTTCGCTCCGACGATCGGCTGCTGGGCCACCAGCCCGCCCTGGCTCTATTTCCTGGGTTTGAAGCTGAGCTGTTTTGCACGGCACCGTGGGTTGCTGCGCACCAGCTGTTTAACACACAGGGAGAGTGTAGGATTGCAGGAGAAGGTCATTAGGAAACCCTCTGCGCACATGCAAAGCGCGCCCACCAAGCCACACCCGCAGAACCAGTGGTAAAACAGTTTGAATCCCACCACTGAGCCGCAGGGTATTTTACAAGTGTTAAGCCTATCCTATCTCCATATGCTCAGTGTATCCATACACAGAGGAGTCTATTGCCATGCATTCAGCACCAATTGCCTCCGGTCAGAATTAACCGATAACCTCCAATTACTCTGTCCTTGCAACGTGGAGAAGTATACTGCCTATTTTCTCAGGTTCACTTCATCAGGAGTGCTAAATCGTTCAAGGGGAGTGTTAATGGAAACGCTTGCTGTGCCAAAAGGGCACATCAGCCCACAAGCTTGGATGGAAGCAAGATATCTTTGGAATCTGTTCATCTGGTGCCTTTCCAGGACCCGTTTCTTTTCTTTGTGGCATCTGGCAGGCCACTGCTACATATTTCAGCGATCGGGGAGACAAGGTTGTGCCTTTAGAACTGCCCCTTGGCATCGTGAGATCTCATCCAGTCAATTTATCTGACTGCTGCCGTCTTTAAAGCCCTAATTCAGCTGCACCCCCTTTACCCACAGCTGGCTTGATGGGCAGAGATCCTCCACCTTGGTGTCAGCAGGCTAACGGTGTGTGTTCAAGGCAAAAATAAGATGGAAAGTTTTGAGAAGAGGGAATGGGGTAAATCCAAGCTTAAATCAGAATAAATCTGGGTGTCTGGATGACACTTCTGCATCTATCAAGGGTGCACCTTGGTAGGGTCAATGGCTGGACCATGACCTCCAAAACCAAAGAGCCAAGTTCACATTGGTACGGTCAATTTTTGTGTGTATAACCCAAATTTTGCAGCCTTGACGCATCTGGCAGAATGTTGGACAGGCTCTCCAACCAGCGACAAATTGTTTATTGTGGTTTATTGAATAAATCAACCATTTCTGGGTGCAACGATACGCTCCACTGTAAATCATGGTTGACAAGCCATCAAGACCAGATTCAAGCAACGTGACCAACCAAAACCAGCCAACCCATATTATTCACCATTATCTTCTTTTAATGATTATCCATAATCCCTTTTGGGAGTGGAGTCTAAGCAACTGAATGGAGCTGAGTGTTTACTGGCCGGATGCCCTTCCTGTCACCAGTGCGGGGTTACTTAGCAGCAAGAATGGTTTGCTATTGCTTTCTGCAAAAATGGTTTTGCAACTTTCCAACCGGACCCCCAAGATTTCCACGGGCTAAATCAACTTCATTTGGCTTTCTCAAGATCACAAACATAGAGCGGGTTGCTGCCACCAGCTGTAAGTCTAAATGTTCCCCAAAGTCCAGCTCATATCCTGGGTTTTGAGATTGGCCAAGGTCTGCCCCCACCTATTTGAAAGGAGCTTATGGTTAAAATAGGACTTAGGGACGTATAGACCATCTTCAGTGGTTTGGAAGAAGGCCAAAACTTTTTGGGTTTGTAGGCAGCTATTATGATCATTATCTATGCAGCCGATGCTTCCAGCTTTAATCTCCATAATTACCACCTGATAAAATATATTGCTTTCCCTAAAAATTGCTGTTTTGTCCCATTAATAATGCAAACGGTTGGTGGGGTTATTTTTCCCCAAAACAATGAAATCGGTCCCAGCGTTCCAGATCTTATTAAACTGATCAAAAGTCTCGAGCTTCTTTAGAATATTTGCTGGTTGTTAATCTCCCTAATTAATATGGAATTAACGCTCTTTTCTATTTTCTGATTTGCAACGAAGAATGCCTGATCCCTGCAAATGTTGTATTATTATTTTTTCTTCTCTCTCTCTCTCTTTCTCTCTCCAGCTCGGTTAATTGCTCCCCAGACTCAAGGGAGGAGGAGAGAATTCATTCCCTTTAAGTTATCTCATTCTTTGCAGTGTCTCATCTTAGAGCCCAAAGCAGTGTTTGTTTAATAAGGCCTCTACTATAATATTTCAAAAGTGAGAAGAGAGGTGTGGGTTGCTTGTACCTATGTCTGCTGAAGGTGCACTTAGCCTGAATTTTAATCAAAACGATGTCTGCTTTTTTTTTTTCTCTCGGGGGCTTTAGCAATAGGAGCCTGGTTGCAGAATCAAAGCGATTAAAACATTTGCCATCCTGACTGGTTCAGGTCTCTCTCTCTTTTTCTCTCTCTCACCTGTACAAGTGGAACTTGAATATTTTCAAGCAATTTGTCTTTGCATTGTGAGGAGGCTGCTTTAATCCCTCACCCAGGGGGCGTGCATAAGCGCACCAACGTGCCTACCGTCCCTGTCATATTGTTTCTCTTATTCTTTTATTTTTCTTATATGTACCCATTTCATGTATCCACAACTATGTATACACTTATACTTACTATCTTGTAAACAATTGGCAAATCAAATAAATAAATAAATAAATAAATAAAATAAGTGAAGTGGCTGCTTCCAACCTCAGAGCTTAGATTCAACCAAGGAAATGTTTAAGGAAAATGCATCAAGTTGATGCAGCTAGAAGAGAACCAAACAGACAACCATACTACAGGAGTGAAACAAAAACGTCGTTGTCGGTTGCTTCTCTCCTGTTTTCTTTTTTAAAATATTTATTTTATTTTTATAACAACAACAACAACAATAACAACAACAAATAAAACCTTTCTGTTCATCAGTGTATCAGTCATCTTTTGCAACCTTCTGATGGGCCAAGTCAAGGGGGAATCCAGATTCACTTAACAACTGGGTTACTAGTTGTTAGTAACTTCAGTGATTCCCTTGTGCCAAAAAAGGTCTTAAAATGGGGCAAATTTCACTTAACAACTCTCTTCTTCAGCAACAGAAATTTTGGGCTCAACTGTGGTCATAAATCAAGGATTGCCAGTATAATAGCAATAGCACTTAGACTTGTATACCACTTCACGGTGCTTTACAGCCCTCTCTAAGTGGTTTACAGAGTCAGCCTCTTGCCTCCAACAATCTGGGTCCTCGTTTTACCCACCTTGGAAGGATAGAAGGCTGAGTCAACCTTGAACCTGGTGAGAATCAAACTCCTGACAGTGGGCAGAATTAGACTGCAGTACTACATTCTAACCACTGGGTACCATGGATGGATGGATGGATGGATGGATGGATGGATGGATGGATGGATGGAAGGAAGGAAGGAAGGAAGGAAGGAAGGAAGGAAGGAAGGAAGGAAGGAAGGAAGGAAGGAAGGAAGGAAGGAAGGACAGCAATAGCTTCATAGTGGTTTCCAGCCCTCTCTAAGCAGTTTACAGAGTCAGCCTCTTGCCCCCAATAATTTGGGTCCTCATTTTACCGACCTTGGAAGGACAGAAGGCTGAGTCAACCTTGAGCATGGTGAGAATCAAACTCCTGGCAGTGGGCAGAATTAGTCTGTAATACTACATTCTAATCACTAGGTACCATGGATGGATGGATGGATGGATGGATGGATGGATGGATGGAAGGAAGGAAGGAAGGAAGGGACAGCAATAGCTTCACGGTGCTTTCCAGCCTTCTCTATGTGGTTTACAGAGTCAGCCTCTATTGCCCCCAACAATCTGGGTCCTCATTTTACCCACCTCAGAAGGATGCCAGGCTGAGTCAATCTTGAGCCTGGTGGGATTTGAACTGCCAAATTGTAGGCAGCTGGCTGCAGCAGAAGTAGCTTGTAGTACTGCACTCTAACCACTGCGCCACAGAGGCTCCTGATGTGATAATGCCAATGACAAGGCAAATTCTGAAAACCAGTGAAGGTCACATCTATGCGAAAAGACTCTACTTACTTGTACAATTCAATGGTTACTTTTTTTTCCCCTTCTCGATGCAGGTTAACCTTGTTTTGGATGAAGGGCGATCTCTGGGCCTCATGATTCGAGGCGGGTCTGAATATGCCCTCGGGATTTACATCACGGGGGTGGACAAGGATTCGGAAGCAGAAAACACTGGCTTGAAAGTAAGTTCAGATGAGATTCTGGCGTGAGTCCGGGAGGGCCCCCGTTTGGTAGAAATGAAGATGCGTAGATATAATTTCTGAGATATATCAGGTAACGTTTCCATCACGTTGAACTCTTTTTAAAAATAATAATAATAATTTTATTGGGATTATAATTGAAAATGTGAAAACGAATACAAGTCCAAAAAACTAGAAAGTGCAGGAAAAAAAGGAAAAAAGTAGAAAAGAAAGAACAAAGAAGTTTCTTCCCCCTATCATCATGACAAGAACAATTTTAGTAAGTTATCCCTAAGAAACAACAAATGGACGTTTCCCCATAACTCATCTCTTAATTATTAACAAAATCTTAAAGCTTTATTGTTTATTCCTTATCAGCAGAAGTCCGTTAAGAGCTACCAGAAATAACTATGTAATTATTTTAAACTTGATCAAATGAACCAACTTTATATTCCTTCCCTACACTTTTAACAATCTTAGGTTTTAATCCCATGAAATAATGTCCTGGAACTTGACTTCTTTTCGCCTTCTCTTCATCTTATCTCAGTAAATCCTTCAAAAACCTTAACGGATCTCTCTGTAAATCCAGTAAAATATATATATATATCCAAATCTCTCTTCTGATTTAATACTTGTATGTAGAACTTGACCAAAAGTAGAAGCAACTTTTCTCAACTCCACGTCTTATAGAAAGTAAACACAACAAAAACATCTGAATATTCAAAAGAAATGCTCAGACGCTTTATGAATAAGGTAGAATATCAAAAGTTCTTTTTTTTCCATGGAAAAAAAGAAACTTCTAAAACAATTCAGGACAGTCCTAATTGGAAATCTTGGTTCATCTGCAAGATCCTCAACCAGAGTAGCAGTGATGGTCCTCTGGTTGAAGCTATCAGAAAGAAGATACCATCTCTGTAACTTTCACTTTAGTCTGAGCTAATGCCCGTCTTCATTAAATGAGGACAGAGGTCTCACTCATCCTATTTTTTCCTTTCCCCCTATTTCAAGGACACTTCCTTCAGTTCAGAAGTATTCACAACCAATCTTCATATTTTGTCACTCTTAAATGACTCAGAAGGGGACCAAATGCAGAGATGGCAATTTTCCATTTCCCCCAATAGCGATTTTTCCGTTCACTTGCTCATTAGTCTCCCACTGACACCTACCCCACCCCCACCTCCCCTCGTCAGCTGCCCAAAAGGAAATTTCTCCTTTCTGTCCTGCATCACAAAATTGCTTGTTTTTGTAAAATGCCAAATGGTTTCAAGCAGGCGACAGAACATTAGGCTCAGGAAAGAGATGTGAAACGATAACTCTGGGTATATAATAAAGAACATTATTTCCTACAAATAAATGGCTTCAGGTCTTCAGCGGATGGTTATCATTCCATCTGTTCCCCTTACAAGTAGAAAGTTAATAATCCTCCAAGAGTAATGCCTAGTTTTCGGTGCCATTCTTCTACCTGCAACCTGTCAGGCACGAATAACAAGGCCTGCATGCCTGGAGTTCAAACTAGCTACTTTATTGTTCTCCACCTATAATACAGGAATCATCCCAGACTTAGCAGATTTGCTGGAAAAGACTAGAGAAGGCTCAATGGCATTCAAGGAGAATGTCAGGGTTCCAGCGAGGGAGGAAGGTCCTGGAGGACAAGGCGTATGTGATCATCCATGGTCTCAGTGTTGATGAGAATGTCACCCAAGTAGACAAGGACCCCCTCATAGAGGTGCTCGTGTTTCTACCCCTCCCTTGTTTATGGCGACTCGAAGACAGGCATAGGAATGTTTTATGAGTTGACAGAAAGGGTCAGACTTTGTCCTGGAATACTGCATCCAGATTTGGTCACCACAATATGAAAAAGATCTTGAGACTCTGAAAAGGGTGCAGAGAAGAGCAACAGAGAAGATGATTAGTCGGCTGAAGGCTGAAACATGAAGAATGCTTGCAGGAATTGGGCGCCTCTAGTTTAATGAAAAGAAGGAGAGGGGTTGCCACAAAGAAGAGGGGGTCAACTTATATTTCAAAGCAGAAGAAGAATCAATGGATGGAAATTAAACAAGGAGAGAAGCAACCTGGAATTAAGGAGACATTTCCTAACAGTGAGGACAATTAACCAACGGAACTGCTTGCCTCCAGAAGTTGTGGTGCTCCATCACTGGAGGTTTTTAAGAAGAGACTGGACAATCATTTGTCTGAAATGGTATAGGGTCTCTTGCTTGAGCAGGGGGCTGGACTAGAAGACCTCCAAGGTCCCTTCCACCTCTGTTATTCTATGTTGAACGGTCTTGTGTTTACATAACGAGTCCATGCTAATTCCCTGTTTGATCCCTTGGGAGGGTTGCTGTCCAACATAACCTCAATTCTGCATATCTCGTGCTCCTCCCAGCTACATTCTCTCCTGATTAACAAAACTGGTTTTGGGATACAGAAGACATCTTCTCTACTTCATTCGTGGTTCTTCTTATTCCCCCCCGCCCCCAGAATGTCCTGGGCTGCTTGAATGTAGAGAAGATCCGGGAATAAGGCTAGGGAAAAACACGGTGGTGAGTTTTAGGGACACTCATCTGTCTTGGGAGCTCCCAGTTTTGAGAGAAAACACTGGGAACTCGAGATTCCAATTTTGGAGATCATTCCAAACATTGCATCTCCTAGTTTGTTGAGAATCGAGTGGCCACCGGATTGCACACTGGCCACTTGCTTTGACTTTTCAAGCTGCCGTGGTAGGAGCAGAAAGGAGCTTTGCAAAACTCCACCAATTTTCCCAGCCGAGACTTGATTGATTGCTTGTCACCCGATCACCGGGAGAATACGCTAGGGCTGGTGGCAAAAGGTTTCTCTTGTGTCTTTCTCTGGATGGAAGTAAATATCATCCCCCATCATAGGGCAGGAACATATATATCTTGCAGCCGGATTGGCCATGAATAATTCATCGTGACCTAGCTTTTAATGTGCTGGCTGTCACACTGGAGGCGAGCACCGCACTCTTGTGTCGGTTTCAACCATCGTTTCCGAAGCCTTCCCACAGCTCCTTGTTCCTCCTTTTTCCTGTCTCCATGGTGGATAACCATTTCAATCACAATAGAGCTGGAAGGGACCTTGGAGGTCTTCTAGTCCAGCCCCTTGCTCGAGCAGAAGAACTTATATACCATTTCAGACAAGTGACTGTCCAGCCTCTTCTTAAAAACCTCCAGTGATGGAGTGTCCATGATTTCTGGAGGCCAGCTGTTCCCGCTGGTTAATCATCCTCACTGCTAGGAAGTTTCTCCTCAATTCCAGGTTGTTTCCCCCCCTTGATTAATTTCCATCCTGTCTGACCCAGGCTTCGTCAAACGTAATTAAACACAAATTTGTTTTAAAAGCAAAACCTATTTTAATGCAACGCTGGGAATTACTTTCATTCACAGCCAGAACTAAACTTAAACAGTTCCCCAAGATAAGCACACGCCTGTCAGTCCTGTGGAATGCTGCCGAAAACGGAAGTATCCAAATTAATTCTAACAGAAACTAACCGAAGTACCAGAAAAAACCAACAGAGCTTCAAAGAGGATTCGGAATCGATTGAGCTGCTTTGCTTCCTGCAAAGCTTTTGTCATTGAGGTCTGACTTTTATCCCTTGTGGGAGGGGCAATCACCTCCCAGCCTTACTCCCAAGTCGCCCCTTCTGCTTCAACTGCTCTCGCCTTCTAGCAGCTCTGCGCATACACACACTGGGAACAGGCTCCCCTGGGTCCTCTGCCTCGCTGCTGCCAGGGTCCAAAGGCTCCAAAGGCTCCAAAGGCAGTACTTCACTCCCAGATGGTCCTGGCCCCATCCCTGCATCAGATGCAGGACCTTCATCCAAGTCCTCTCCAGACTCCCTGATTGATTCCATTTCTTCCTCACTGTCCGATACCGCTGCCGGCTGCACCAGCTGCTGGCGAACCACAACACATCCATTGTTCCTTGTCCTGCCTTCTGGTGCTTTGGAAAATAAGTTGAGCCGCTCCTCTTTGTGGCAGCCCCTCAAATACTGGAAGGCTGCCATCATGTCACCCCTCATCTTTTTTTCTTTTATCCATACCCAAACCAGGGAGAACAGTGCAGAAATTATGAAAGGGTGAATTAAGACCACGTCGTTCCATTTCAGGGTTGTCTCCCTTACACCCTTAGAAGTCACCTGTGCATGAAAATATAATGCTCCGTAGAGGGTAAGAGAGTCACGATGTCAATAACATTCTTTAATGGGATTCTCTTCCCCCTGGCTCTTTTCTTCGCCTTGTTTTAGAGACGGCAGGCAGCTCTGGAAAAAAAAAATGGCCAGTTGATGAGAAGAAGAAGAAGCCCCGAAGGCTTTTTCCAACCACTGGCCTTGTCAATGGTGACCGGGACTTGATTTCAGCCAGCAAAGAGAAAGAAAAGAGATTAGGGTCTGAATTGATCAATGTTCTCCATTGCTGTTAATTATCTGGCCCCGCAGCTATTAGACAAGAGAGAAAATTACTTTTGAACCAGGTCAATTACAAACCCAAGGACCGGGCCTCAACCAAAGGTCAAGCTCATTATTTTTTTTAAATGTGTGTGGTTTAGGGTGTTGTGTGAATTGAGAGCATTTTGTCGGTGTGCAATTTGAAGGTGGGGGGAGGGCGGGTTAAATCAGTCATTGTCCAAAAACAAAAGGAGAATATTTGTAGCTCGGGTTGAAAGGAGAAGTCCTTGATGCTGTCTGAGCTTGCTTATTTTCTTGCAGACGTTTCATGGCCCAGCTAAGTAACATCAACAGTGCTAGAAGGGAGTGGGGTTTGTGGAGTGGAAGGAGGAGGAGGAGGAGGAGGAGGGAGGAGGAGGAGGAGGAGGAGGAGGAGGAGGAGGAGGAGGAGGAGGAGGAGAACTGCGGGGTCCTTGATGTCCTCTGAGCTTGCTTATTTTCTTGCAGACGTTTCAAGGCCCAACTAAGTAACATCATCAGTGTTAGAAGGGAGTGGGGTTTGTGGAGTGGAGGGAGGAGGAGGAAGACAACTGTGGGGTTCTTGGTACTCTTGGAGCTTTCTTGTTTTCTTGTGGATGTTTCATGACTCAACTAAGTAACATCATCAGTGTTAGAAGGAAGGGGATGGAAGGAGGAGGAGGAGGAGGAGGAGGAGGAGGAGGAGGAGGAGGAGGAGGAGGAGGAGGAGGAGGAGGAGGAGGAGGAGGAGGACTGTGGGGTCCTTGATGTCCTCTGAGCTTGCTTATTTTCTTGCAGACGTTTCATGGCCCAACTAAGTAACATCATCAGTGTTAGAAGGAAGGGGGTGGAAGGAGGAGGAGGAGGACAATGGGGAGGAGGACCAGAAGAAGGATGACTGTGGGGTCCTTGGTGCTCTCTGAACTTGGTGGTTTTCTTGCAGACGTTTCATGACCCAGCCAAGTAACATCATCAGTGCTAAAAGGGAGTGAGGTTTGCTGTTATTCCTCTTATTCACTCCCTTCTAGCACTGATGTTGTTAGCTACTTTGGGTAATGACACGTCTACAAGAAAACAAGCAAGCTCAGAGAGCACTAAAGAACCCATCAGTCATTGTGTCTGCTTGAAGATAACTCCTAACCATGGATCATGGTCAATATGACAGCTGATGGCCAATGTCGCTAGACGGGGCAAAAAGCTACTGTTGATATTACCGTCTTGAGGAATCAGTGAAAATAATTTTGGTGGGTTCATTTTCCAAGGTTTCCACCTTCCCATGGGAGAAGATCTATCGAATTCCTCAATCATCCAGGTCATGGTTGTCCCAAAGCTGCTTTTCAAAAGGCAACTGGACTCCCTTGGTTTTGTTCCCCCCTTGAAAACGCTTCTCGTCCAAGAATTCAACGTTTTGAAATGCACTTTGGGGACTTCCAATGGGAACTTCTTTCCCCCTTTCCCTACAGGTTGGAGACCAGATTCTGGAGGTCAACGGGCGAAGCTTCCTCAGCATTTCCCACGACGAGGCCGTGAACCTCCTCAAGTCCTCCCGCCATCTCATCATGACCGTCAAAGACGTGGGAAGGCTACCTCATGCCCGGGCCACAGTGGATGAGACCAAGTGGATCCCCAGCTCCCAGATGGGAGAAACAATGGTCAATTCTGCAGGGTTGGTATATATCCCCAGAACGAGAGTTCCTTTGCAAGAGTGGCTTGTTATAAGCACAGTCGGTTGGACTGAGCACCGTGGGCTCTTTCCGAAGAATGCTGAGCTCTGTAATGGAGTAGACCAGGGTTTCTCAATCTTGGGAACTTGAAGATGTGTGGAGTTCAACTCCCGGAATCCCACAGCCAGCATGGCTGACTGGGGAATTCTGGGAGTTGAAGTCCACAGATCTTTAAGTTCCCAAAGTTGAGAAACACTGGAGTAGACAACTTCCTGATAACTAAGGAAGGCCAATCTTTGGCCAAAGGATTAAGGATTCCAAATTGTCTGTCTGTCTGTCTGTCTGTCTACCTCTATATCTATCTATCTTATACCATCTATCTATCATTTATGTATCATCTATCTATCTGTCTGTCTGTCTATCCTCTATCTACTTTATCTATCTATCTATCTATCTATCTATCTATCTATCTATCTATCTATCTATCTATCTATCTAATCATCTATTTATCTATCCTCTATCTCTATCTATCTATCTATCTATCTATCTATCTATCTATCTATCTATCTATCTATCTACCTACCTATCTATCTATCTACCTATCTAGTTGTATGTCTATCTATCTAGCTGTCTGTCTAGCTGTCTAGGTAGACAGACAGACAGACATGTAATAAAATTTATTGGCCATCTTACCACAAGATAACTCTGGGTGGCTGTTGTAAATTAGATGGTATGGCTGGTCCAGGGAAAGAAATTAGTCTTTTTTGTTCTGTATGAGATCCCATGAATATTTCAGAACTCACACTAACACTTCCATGGATTTCCTGCTTCAAATTCAATATTGTCAATATTCAAGCACGAAGGAGCTACATGACCAGTTTTTAAAGCATTGCTTGGATTTCTACAGCGTGCTAAGACAAGCCAGTTCAGGTTCACCATAATGGTGCAGATTGGAAATAATAATAATAACATTCTTACCTTCTGTGATATCCGATGGCTGAGATTTCCTGATGTGAGAAAGAGAAGATAAAGTTGGAAAAACAGGAAAGCAAATAAAATAATCATAGTACCAGGTCTCCCTAAACCATAAGTATGGGGAGATGCCTATGATGTATTTTCACTCTTCTTATGAATAGAAATGGATCAGTTCAAATCAGGATGGACCAGGGCATGATAATGGTGATGTGCTGGTGCACGGTTGATGTTACCTGGTTAAAGAAACATCTGCAATAAAACCACCAAGCTCAGAGAGCACCAATTATAATCTCCATAAACCCAACACTAAAATATTAGTCCAATGTTTGAATCCTCCAGAAGGAAAGTAATTTCCCCTTATATAAGGAATAATCTTACATAAATATATAGTGGGTTTACATTTGGGGTAATGGATACATCTGCAAAAGGGACAAACCAACTAGATAAGATTGTTCCATCCAGCCCATATGTTCGAAGTTCTTAAATATATGTAAGACCACACCTTAAATATATGTAAGACCACACTGCATCCAGTTTTGGTCACCACACTATAAAAATGACTCTAGAAAAAGTGCAGAGAAGAGCAACCAGGATGATTAGGGGACTGGAGGCTAAAACATACAATGAACGGTTGCAGTAACTGTACATAGCTAGTCTAGGGAAGAGAAGGACCAGGGGAAACAGGATAGCAGTCTTCCAATATTTGAGGGGCTGTCACAGAGAGGAGGGGAGTCAAGCAGTTTTGCATGGTACCTGAAATCCAGACAAGGAACAATGGATGGAAACTGATCAAGGAGAGATTCAACCTGGAAATAAGGAGAAATTTTCTGACAGTGAGAACAATCAACCGATGAAATAGAAACTGCCTTCAGAAGTTGTGGGAGCTTCATCCCTGGAGGCTTTCAAGGGGAAACTGGGCTGCCACCTGTCAGAAATGGGGTAGGGTCTCCTGCTGGGGTGGATTAGATGACCTACAAGGTCCCTTCCAACTCTTGTTAATCTGTAATATCTGTTGGACCACTCTGAGATACAGAAGGCTAAAACTTGACATGACCCCGATCTTCTGATATGCCTGATGCACATCTGACCTTCCACATTTGTCAACGTTCAGCCTTCAGCCATTGGTCTGTAATGGTATAGGGTCTCCTTGAGCAGGGTGGGGTTGGACTAGAAGACCTCCAAGGACCTTTCCGTTATTCTGTAACATCACCCAATGGCTAAGATCTCCATCTCTTTTCATTCCCAACCTTCTTTTTGGTGATAACAGCTGTCTTTCATTGCAGGGCCTCTGACGATCCCATGGGGGAGATGATACCAAAGGTAAGGTGGAGATTTTGAAGTGAGTGTCCTATTCTGTTCAAACTATCTAGAAAGGCAGTATTACCATCATTATTCTCATCCTCTGTATTGAGAATAACACTTCTGTAGTGTTGTGGAAATTCGTTGTTTAGCAGAGTGGTGGCGTGGGGTGGGGGAAAAACTGTCCTTGTGTCTAGTTGTTCTGACGTGCACTGCCCTATGGCATCGTTTTGAGGGGAGCAGTTGAAAAAAGTTTATGTCCAAGATGCGAGGGAGGTCTGTAGAAATGTTCACAGCCCTATTTCTGGCTCGGTGCTGTGGCCCGCCAGCGGCAACAGAATCAGACAGTGAGGAGGTTGGGGAGGAACATGGGCCAGTCCTGGAGTCTGGGGAAGGCTCTGACGAGGGCTCTGCATCAGAGGCAGAGATGGGGCCAGGGCCGTCCAACAGTTATCAGCTGCCTTCGGAGTCGGAGATCAGTGGGAAAGAAGAACAGCTGGAGCCTGTTCCTGATGTGCGCATGCACAGAGCTGCCAGGAGAAGGGAACAGCTAAGGAACAAGGGTCAACTCAGGAGTAAAGCCACAGGTGGACGGTGATTGTCCCCTCCCATAGGGAATAAAAGAGGAGCGAAGGGGGAGTGGGATTTTGCAGGAGACAATTAGTTCAATTCATTAGGGTGAAGATCTGTTCCTGACTTCTTGCCAAGTAATTTCTGCTACAGCGTGGCGTTTGGAAGCTATCAGCCTGGCAACTCCCCAAGCCTGATAAAGGTCTGTAGTTGTGAGCTCTCTTGAAAGGCTGTTTGCTGGGACTTTGCTGGAGAGGAATTCCCTTGAACCCGAACAGAAGGGGTATTATCGGGACGAGGAATCGGCTTCAAGATTTTGGGAAGCCTACCTACCGTAGGTCAGAACACTCGTGCAGTAGACAGATCTTCCATGGAAGCTGTTGTTATTCATGGTGAATTCTCATGAATTCTCCAAATAAAAATGGGAACGGAGAAAACTGTTCTCCGTTGAGTCGTGTCTTTCGTTCCACTAAGCCTTCGCAAGGTCTCATTTGGTTGGCATGGCAGCATCTTTATTTATTGGCAAGGTCTTCTTTTTTTTTCCCCTCCCTCCCTCCCTGGTCCTACCTGACAATGAAATATTTTGAGCCTCAGATCTCATGGAGAACAGCAGGCAGGATTCATCACCTTTGAGCCATGGCCCTTCGTGTCTGCCAATCAGAAAGACGTTCCTTAATTGCTTTTGTTGTTGTTGTTGTTGTGTTGTGGTTTCTCATTCTTCATGCCTCAACTAGACTCAGGCTGCTGTTTTATCCCAGAGCCCATCCCTTCTCCAAGATCAGCTTAAAGTGGAACAATTGGAGAAGGGCTCTGTTGCTTTCCTTGCATGCATATTGTATAACAATTATGATCCCTAAAAGCTAAGGAGACTAAGTGGATCTCTTACTCCTTTAGGCAGGATAGTAAGCTAAGTTGATTTGTGTTTCTGCTTCTTTTCCTCTTGGATTGCTAGTGATGGATAGAACTTTGTCAAGACTGAGTGTTTTTTTCCGGTGGAAACCAGCGTAAATGTCATGCCCCCGTGGAGTCTGACTCCAAGGAGGGAGAGACGAACAGCTGACAGGGAGTGGGAGAGTGGCTCCATTGGCTATGGATGAAACTGGGGAAGGGCAAAGTCCTGCTGGGCAGAGCAGGGAAGAGGTAGAACAAGGGAAAGGGAGTTCAGAGGAAGACCCAGGCCCACCCCCTCTTCATCCTAGGGCATGCAGGGAGGAATGGAGAAGGGAGCAACGTGGGTTGTGTGGCTTATGAGGGAGGAGAGGGCCCTGATTCCCTTTACAAGGCACACTTGGGGAGGGAGTTTAAAGGAGAGGCAGTTGCAAGCTGCGTTTGCTGGGAACAAATGTTGAGTTTATCTAAATGTTGGCTGCTGTTGCCTGCCTTCCTGTAATCCTCCCAACTGGTTTGATTTACTGCCATGTTGCTTCACTTCTGGAACTCTTTCTTACGCCCTACCAGATTTATTGCTTTATCTTGCTTTGTTGGATTTATAGTTTAAAGTTTTCTGTTTACAAAGTTTTGGACTACAATATCTGCAGCCAAAAGGCTGTTGCAGGTTCCTGGGAGAGTTTTTCTCCAAACCAGAATGTAACAGGGACATTGGGGGCAAAGTTGGAGCTAATAAAGGAACCCCTACTTATTTTCTGGCTGGGTTGTCTTTGTGCCACGCCCCGGATCATCACACATACCCTCTCTGGGATTCAAAACCTTTTGAAAATGGACACCTGCTGAAGTTGCAGAGGTGGCTTCTGTAGATGCAAAGATTTACGAGAGTCTTTCCGTGGTGCTCCCTTGGAGCTGATTAGCCTTCATTTCCTGCAGAGCAAAAAGTTGCACGATAAGCAGTTTGAATTTTCAGGAAGGCAGAGGGGGAGTAATAAAACACGATAACAGCTCTGGAAATGATAGAAGAGAATATTTGCAGCTCGGGGTGGAATGGTGAGGTCCCCTCCCTTCCAGCACTGAGGATGTTACTTAGTTTGGTAATGAGACATCTACAAGAAGCTCAGAGAGTATCAAAGACAGGTATCCCTCGGCTTACGACCACAATCAAGCCCAAAATTTATGTTTCTAAGCAAGACATTCGCCCCATTTTACATCATTTCTTGCTCCAGTTGTTAAGTGAAATCACTGCAGTTGCTAAATTAGTGACCTGGTTGTTAAGGGAATCCGTCTTCCTGAATTACTTTGCTTGTCAGAAGGTCCCAAAGGGGGAACCCCGTGGGATACTGCAACTGTCATAAATATGAGTCAGTGGCCAGGCATCTGAATTTTGATTCATGGGGATGCTGCAATGGTTGTAACTGTGAAAAATGAGCATAAGTCACTTTTTCCAGTGTCGTTGTAAATTCGAATGGTCATTAAAGGAACTGTCATGCCCCTGTTGGAGACTAACTCTGAGGGAGAGGTGGAACAGCTGACAGGGAGTGGGAGTGTGGCTCCGGTGGTTGTGGAGGAAACTGGGGAAGGGCACAGGCCAGATGGCCACTCAGAGAAAGACCCAGGCCCACCCCCTCTTCAGCTTAGGGCACGCAGGAAGGAGCAGATAAGGGAGAAACGTGAATGGCGTGGAAAGGGCCCTGATCCCCTTCATGGGCTGCAGCTGGGAGGACTGTTTAAAAGGACAAACTGCGCATGGCAAAGTTGCTGGAAGCAAAGCGTGCATTATTCTTGTCGGAGCTTATCTGTGTTTTGGCTTCCTCTCAGCTGTGGTTGCTGTGTTATCTGGTAGAAGTCTGCAATTAATCATCCTTGCCTGCCGCAGTAATTCCTTCAGTGTGGTTTGTGTTGTTTTTTTTTATTTCGAATTAACTTTGCTTTGGATGCAGAGTGCATTTACTCCCTCCGTAAACTGTTTTCTTTAAGAGTTTGATTTCCAGGATAATTGGACATTGGGGCCGAGTTGGAGGCATTAAAGGAATTTTATGCTATTTTTGTGCCTTGGTTATTTTTGTGTCATGCCTCGGATCATCACAGGAACTATTGTAAACCTGTGGTCATTGTTTTCCTCTTCTTCTTCCTCCTCCTCCACTCAGCAAATCTCACACCCTTCAGGATTATGCATTAAGTTCCAGCTAAGAAGATTTATTGATGAAGGCTATGGACAAGAATCTAGTCAAAGAAAGGCCAGCACTAAATTGGTGCTAGATAAGAGTTAAAGGCATTTAGGACCCACTTGTGGGAACGTAAGGATTCCAGGCTGATTCCTCTCTTGACTCTTTCCCCCAGGCTATGCTTCTCCTACAACAGCATCACAGGTGTATCTTATTTAGAGGCACATACGGATTAGTTGCAATTACAGCGTTATGGACTATCCCCATTCTGACTCCAGAAAGCCAATTATTATTCAGTACTCAAGGAGATGCCAGGTTGAGGTTTCTTCCCTTAATGGTCCTTCAGGATTTTGAGAACTCTCCAAACTAGGGATAAGAGAGCAAGCAATTTCAGGAATAAGCCCTAAAGAGGCAAACAGCAGAAATTCAGGTCCAAATTCAGAACCAATTTAGGCTTTTAACTCTGGGCACTATGTGCAATGCAACTCTTCAAGGACAGTTGATTCCCAAATACGAATCTGCTCTCGACACTAGGTGAAGCATCGGGAGCTGCAGTGCGTAGGAAAGTGGCACCCAGAGGAGAAGAACTAAGCTATACAACTCAGCAGGGTCACGACTGAGAAGAAGAAAAGTTGGTTTCCTGGGATTATGAAGTGGCTTTTTTATTGTGGTTCCAACAGAGCAGCATTTTACTGCTTGCTTGCTTCCCACAGAATTTCAAAAGACCCTGGAAGATTCCCCCGATATCTTCATCCCTTTTGATGCCGGTTGCAGAAGGAGGGAGGAGAATGGAGGGAGGAGGAGGAAGAGGAGAAGAATGAAAGAATAGAGGAGGAGGAAGGGGGAGAATAGAAGAATAATAGAGGCAGAGGGGGAGGAAAATGAAGAATAGAGGAAACGGAGAAAGAAGCGGAGGAGGAGAGTGGAGGAAGAAGAGAATAATGGAGGAAGAATAGAGGAAGAGAAGGGGGAGAATAGAAGAATAATAGAGGCAGAGGGGGAGGAAAATGAAGAATAGAGGAAAAGGAGGAGGAAAGGAGGAGGAAAAGGAGGAGAAGGAGGAGGAAGAGGGGGAGAATAGAGGAAGGAGGAGGAGGAAGAGGAGAAGAAGAATGAAGGAAGAATAGAGGAGGAGGAAGGGGAGAATAGAATAATAGAGGCCGAGGGGGAGGAAAAGGAGGAGGAAGAAGAGGAAGAGAATGGAGGAAGAAGAGAAGAAAAGGAAAAGGAGGTAGAGAATGGAGGAAGGAGGAAAAGGAGGAGGAAGAGGAGAAAAAGAATGGAGGAAGAATAGAGGAGGAAGAGGGAAAATAGAAGAACAATAGAGGCAGAGTGGGAGGAAAATGAAGAATAGAGGAAAAGGAGAAGGACGAGGAGGTGGACAATGGAGGAAGAGGAGGAGGAAGAGGAGAAAAATGAAGAATAGAGGAGGAGGAGAAGAATGAAGAATAGAGGAGGAGGGGAAGCTCTCTAACTTCTATTTACAAGCACCCCATGGCATTCACTCGGTCCCTTTGAAAACCAAACGCTGGGTGAAGGTAACCACGGACAGACCCAGCAAGTCCTTCTTCATGGTCTCATGGCCAGTCCTGATTATCCCACAGGCTGAGAAGCTGCAGGCGGGCAGGAGCTTCACCCTCCACCGAGCAATCAGCCTGATTTTGAAATAAGGGCTACTTTCCAATCAATGCTTCCAGCGTAGCGGGCTTCTTCTCAGCAGGTTCCCCTGCGATTCAGGGCCATCCAACTCCCACCGTCTGGTCCTTTTTCAAATCCAGGTTTCTTCGTGCTGGAGAAATTACTGCAAAGGAAGAATGCCAAGGTGTCAAGGTTAAAGCTGAATCTGTGCCCATCAGCATTCATGAGCCTTAGCAGGTAACGAGACAGCTGAGCGTTTGCAACACCGCTGAAATGCAAGGAAAGGAAAATAATGACCTGGTGCTACCTTGAATACATATTCAGCCTCCAGATGTTTCTTCAACTCATTCCCCATAGCCCCAGATAGCTGGGCCTGGGAGGAGAGGCCTTGCCCATTTAGCAGCATCTGGAAAACCGCTGCATTTCTGCTCTCTCTTTCCATTGGCTGAAAGCCAATTTGGAACTTCGACTTTAATCTTACATTCTGATTTCTAGAGGCATAACTTTGGACCAACCATGCCTGGAATTCTTCTATTTGCAAGCCTTCTCGGTTTTCTGTAGACGGTCGCCCTATGTGGGCGACCTTGTGAGATGGAAAGTTGTGTTTGGGCATGCGTGGACACGCATACACACACACACCTTAAAGTACAATCGTCACTGCTAGAAACTTGATTTTTGTAACACAGTGTCAGGCGCGAAGAATCAGGACCGTTTGTAAGGTTGCAGCATCGATTTATTCAAGCTATACCCAGGATTCTGGTCGACTAAAGTTCGACACTAAATTGGTGCCAGATAAGGATCAGCGGAATTCAAGGAAGGGTTGGACATGCTTGTGGGAACGCAACGATTCTAAGCTGATGACGTGCTTAACTCCGCCTCCCTTAATTGCCTGCTTTTTCTCCTACACACAGAATACTAAACTTCTTAATTAGAAGAACCCAAGGCACTTAGGTATTTTGCCTACAGCAGACTTCAAGTGGAATCCATAACGTCTCTAATTAAAAGGCAACAATTATCAAGAGATCTACTTTATAAAAAAAAAAAAACATTTCTAGCTAAATGGACAAGGACATGTGTGTGGCCCAAGCAGTCTTTAAGAAAACCACTCACATTCATGTGCCGTAAAACAAGAAGCCGATATTTTAGTCTAAAGGAAGATTTTCTGCTTAATGCCTACAATAATGTTATTCCTCAAATATATTGCTTTGGTGAATGTCATTCTGAAAATACGAGCGCTTATAAATCCCTTAAATTTATCATATTCCTCTTGTTGTAATTGTGTGCTTCATCTATTAGCCAGCCTCCTTTCTCTTGTCAGTATGTATTATGGGGACTGCTTGCAAAGAATGTTCATTAATTAATAGGCTACGGTTTGGGTAATCCTAATTAATTCTCCAAAGCTGCTCTGTTGCTCTCCTCCTAGCCATCCTTCTATAAAGGTCTTACAGGATCTCAAGTAACGTTGAGTAGCTTGGTGAACCAAAGCCGAGTGATGCTGGAGGAACACGCACGCCACCTCCTGAATGAACCCGAGAGGACCACCATGGCTTACTACCTGGATGAATATAAGGAGAAGAACATCTCGATCGGTTCCCTCATCATGGCTCTCTTTGAACTGCTCAACACCCATGCCAAGGTTAGTGTGGTGGAACGGAGTCTGGATGCCCCGGAGAGAAAGGAGGGGCTGCTTCCCAGAGGGCAAAGAGGCAGCGGAGACTGGAATGTCTGGTAGGCAGGAAAAGGGTCATGTGGGTCCCTCCCTAGCAGTTCACAGAGTGGGTCTATAGTTTATGCAGGTAGCTACTTTAGTCTGGCAAGATTCTGTCTGTAGGTGAACTGCAATAAAGAAACCGCTAAGAAGCATCTTTCCTGGGTCGCTCTTGGTTCTTAGTCTGGCAAGATTCTGTCTGTAGGTGAACGGCAATAAAGAAACTGTCAGCTCAACACCCATGCCAAGGTTAGTGTGGTGGAAAGTAATCTGGAGTCCCAGGAGGGAGGGAGGGGCTGCTTCCCAGAGGGCAAAAGAGGGAGCAACGCACCAATTTCAGATATGGAATCAGAGATCAGATGCTCTCTGAGTTTGGTGGTTTTCTTGTAGACATTTCATTACCCAACTAGGTAACCTCATCCGTGCTAGAAGAGAGTCGGGTTTGCTCTTATTTCTCTTATTACCACAACTCCCTTCTAGCACGGATGAGGTTACCTAGTGTGGGTAATGAAACGTCCGCAAGGAAACCAACAAACTCAGAGAGCACCAAGGACCCCTCACAGCCGTGATTATAGATATATGATAGAGTTGGAAGGGACCTTGTAGGTCAACCTAGTCCAACCCCCCCACTGCTGCCCTAAAAGAAGATCCTACCCCATTTCTGACAGATGGCAGTCCAATTTCTTTTGGAGAGACTCCAGGGATGAAGCTCCCACAACTTCCGAAGGCAACTTCTGTTCCACTGTCAGTCCTCACTGTCAGAAAATACCTCCTTATTTCTAGGTTGAATCAACGTAGATAGAGATACGCAATGTGTGCATGGCATCCTTCCGTCCGGTACGGTTTCAAACCACCACCCTCCCTCCCATTTCCCTGTCTCGTTTCTGCAGTTCTCCCTCCTGTCGGAGGTCAGAGGGGTGATAGCTCCACAAGACCTGGACCATTTTGACAACTTGGTTCTTAAGAGGGAAATAGAATTTATGAAGGCCCGGCAGCCCTCCGGGACAGGAACCGACTGTTACTCTACTACAACCTCCTACAGCAATTCTGCCTCGTGTACCGAAAGCCATTTTACATCTACCACGGCTAGTTCAGCTCGGGTAGGTATGGTTGTCTCAGGCTCGGCTCTCCAATTTTGGCCCACTATGTCCCTGTCCCCTTACGCCGGTAGTCCTCGACTTCAGGGGTGGTTATTCAGCAGGTTCTAACCAGTTCTGGAGAACCGGTAGCGGAAATTTTGAGTAGTTTGGAGAACTAGCCAATACCACCTCTGACTGGCCCCACCAACCCCATCTCTTCTCTGCCTCCCATTGAGTCCCAGCTGATCGGCTGGGTCTTCTTTGGTTGCCCTGCACAGGAGAACGGAGCTGTAAAGCAGGTTAGTGGGGTGGGGAGGGAATGGAGATTTTGCAATATCCTTCCCCTGCCACACCCACCAAACCATGCCCACCAAGCCTCACCCACAGAACTGGTAGTAAAAAAAATTTGAATCCCACCACTGCTCGACTTCTAATGGTTCGTTTAGTGACCAGTCCAAGTTACAATGGCACTGGGGGGAAAAAGTGACTTGGGACCGTTTTTCACACTATAAGCTTCCACAATGGTCACCTGATCAAAATTCTCAGCCACTGACTCCTACTTACGACCATCGCTGTGTCCCCTTCTGCGAAATAAATGGGGAAGCCAGCTTCCCTTAATTACTGAGTTACTAACTTATCAACTATGGTGATTCCCTTAATGACTGTGGCAAAAAAAATGGGGCAAAAATGCTGTAAAATCGAGGACTTACCTGAATAGAAAATACAGCTGCCCCTGACTTGCAAAGAATATCACAATGAATGGAGCTGAGAAGCTAGCAAAGATTTAGTTGACCCAAATTAAACAGGAAGTCCGTGATCCTCCAGGTAAAACCACTGTGGAATTCTTGGCGCTCCCTGAGGTCGGTTGTCTTCTTGCAGACCTTTCAGTTCCTGACTATGTAACATTGTCAGTGCTGGCGAGGGTGGGGTTTGCTGCCTGAATATACTGTATACAGTAGCTCTGAGCTTGGTGGCTTTCTTGCAGATGTTTCATTATCCAACTAGGGAACATCATCAGTGCTAGTGAGTGCGATTTGCTCCCTGTCCTGTATACAGTGGCACTGAGCTTTGGTTGTTTTCTTGCAGACATTGCGTGACCCAGTTAAGCAACGTCATCAGTGTGAGGGAGGATGGGGTTTCTTGCCAGTATATATACTTACTGTGCAGTAGCTTTAAAATGTAAAGCTATTTTTAGATAGATAGATAGATAGATAGATAGATAGATAGATAGATAGATAGATAGATAGATAGATAGATAGATAGATATAGATAGATAGATAGATAGATATATAGATAGAGATAGATAGATAGATAGATAGATAGATAGATAGATAGATAGATAGATAGATAGATAGATAGATAGATAGATAGATAGATAGATAGATAGAGATAGATAGATAGACAGACAGATAGACAGACAGATAGACAGACAGATAGATGATAGATAGATAGATACTGCAGATAGATGCTGGATAAATAGATGATAGATACTGCAGATAGAATAGATAGATAGATAGATAGATAGATAGATAGATAGATAGATAGATAGATAGATAGATAGATAGATAGACAGATAGATAGATAGAGACAGATAGACAGATAGACAGACAGATAGATGATAGATAGATAGATACTGCAGATAGATGCTGGATAAATAGATGATAGATACTGCAGATAGAATAGATAGATAGATAGATAGATAGATAGATAGATAGATAGATAGATAGACAGATAGACAGACAGATAGATGATAGATAGATAGATACTGCAGATAGATGCTGGATAAATAGATGATAGATACTGCAGATAGAATAGATAGATAGATAGATAGATAGATAGATAGATAGATAGATAGATAGATAGATAGATAGATAGATAGATAGATAGATAGATAGATAGATAGATAGATAGATAGATAGATAGACAGAGACATAGAGACATATACATACATACATACATACATACATACATACATACAGAGAGAGACATATACATAGTTAGAGATATAGCGAAAGAGATAGATAGATATATAGAGAGAGACATAGAGATAGAGATTGATAGATATAGAGATAGATAGATGAGAGAGAGAGAGAAAAACATTTTTAACATTTTTTTCTGAAGAAAGAATTTTTAGAGAGCAGAAGCCACATAGAAAAGATATAGTTTATTTTCCCCTGGCCAGCCACTTCTTTCCCACATTCCAAGATTTTTCTTCCAATTACAGAAAGAAAGAAAGAAAGAAAAACCCACATTTGAGAACTGCCTAGGGTAAAAGCCCCTGGGAGAAGGAATTATAAAAGGGGGAAATCGATTCTTTCCAGGAAATCAAGAAGACACCCGGATCTTCTGCCAGCATCTTGTTTTCCCTCCCATCCAAAGGAAGTTAGCGTAATCGCCTTTTTTAAAAAATGTGCTGCAGCCCTGAGGGCCATGAAATCAATTTGCTGGTAATAAAAACACCTTTCATCAAAGCCTCATTAGCAGGCTCCGGGAGAGAAAGGCTGTTTGACAGAGCAGGTTGCTGAATGCCTGAACTCCTGAAAGCCACAGCAAAGAGGTTGAGTATTCGAGGCAGCCGTGAAGGGAGTCCTTTGAATAGCAATGCCGATGTTTCCTTGAAAATAAGACCCTGTCTTATATTTTTCCCCACCAAAAAAAAGGCACCAGGTCTTATTTTGGGGGGGATGTCATCCACTGACTAACCTCACTTGGTTGCATCGCCCCTTTTTGCTGTCAGAGGCCTTCAGGAACATGTTCTTCTGCGGCCGGCGAGGTTTTCCTGAAGGCCTCTGCAGCTGATAACAGCCGATAACTCTGGATCGATCCGGAGTTTTGTTCTCAGCTATGGAGGCCTTCAGGAAAGCCTTGCCAGCTGCAGAAGAAATGGGCCGGCGAGGCAGGTGTCGGGGTGTGTGAGGCCTGGCTACAACAGTCCAAAGGTAAGTAGTAGGGCAGTTCCACACACACCCCCACATCCCCACCCTAGCTTAATTTTTACCCGTCCACTCTGGAGTGGGCAAGATCATAATTAGGGCTTATTTTGGGGGGTAGGGCTTATATTGGGCGCACGTGTAAAAATCAAGCTAGGGCTTACTTTCAGGGTAGGTCGTATTTTGGGGGGAAACAGGGTAGCACTTAAACTTATATACCGCTTAGCACTTAGACTTTTGATTCTATGTATCTCCTCCAAGGTGCAGGACACAAAGCGCCTCTCATTTAAAATCACACTCCTGAAACTGTGACGTCACAAGGAACATATTACACCAGGGGATCCGTGTTAGTCACAGGCAGCAGAAAAGTCAAGAGAAGCCCCGGGACATCTTTTCCAACTAACAGTGTTTATTCAAAGCTTTTTTCTGATGATGGGAGCTGCTGCCACTTGCAAAATCTTATGCCTTTGAATAAAGCATAAATAATTTTTTTTTAGAATGTCCTTTTTTTGGCTGCAAGTAACAGAAGCAGCTAGGAAGATTCTTAATAAGCAAAGGACTTTTTAATATCCATTTGTGTTTTCCCACGCCGGCCTGGAAAATTCACCAACGGGAAGAAGCAGATCGTGTTTTTTTTTAAAGATGTTCTGCTTTTGTCTCCGGTCTGCTGTATTGCACGATGCAATTACTTTTCCTAAATTAGTCTTCCTCTTATGCCAAAGGCCATTCAAGTTAGAAGCAGGCCTTCCCGAGCCTTGTAGGAATGAGTCCCTCCCTGTTTAATGTCCTATTGCATTAACAAAACCCTTCTTTTAATCAACTTGCATCAGCCGCCCACCGGTTTTTCTGAAGGAACCTGCCCAAAGGCCTCAGATGAAAGCGAGGAGAAAGGGGGCGTTGCTTTTTCTCTCCAGTTTTCTCTGCAGAGGCATCCTTGATAACGTTTCTCCATCCTGTCTTTCCGCCAAGCAGTTTCCATCTTGCAAAACAAGCAAGAGCCCGATCGATCTGCTAAAACAAACTGAAATCCAATCACTCTCTTTCTTGTTGACAGCCGACCCAGCCGTGTAAAACCAACTCGAACAGTTTGAAAACCTGTGGCTGTTTAAGTCAAAGGTGGTTAGTGGCAGGGGGAGGGGAACAGAGGAGAGGAGAGAAAGGGACAGGAGGGGAAGGAAGGAAGGAAGGAAGGAAGGAAGGAAGGAAGGAAGGAAGGAAGGAAGGAAGGAAGGGAGGGAGGGAGGGAGGGAGGGAGGGAGGGAGGGAAGGAGGAAGGGGGAGGAAAGAAGAAGTGAGAAAGGAAGGAAGGGCAGAGGAGAGGAGAAGGAAGGAAGGAAGAAGGAAAGGCAGAGGAGAGGGGAGGAAAGGGGAAGGAAGGAAGGGATTCTCATAGTGAATGAGAGAGGAGGGAGGGAGGAAAGAAGGAAGGAGGACATGAGGTGAGTTGAGAGTGAGAGAATAGAGGAGAAGAGAAGAGAAAAGAGAGGAGAGGAGAGGAGAAAGAGAAAAAAGAGAGAGAGGAGAGGAGAGAAGAGTTTTATTTGGCCAAGTCTGATTATACACAAGGGATTTGTCTCCGGTCCAGAAGCACTCATGTACATGCAAAACAACAACAACAACACCATCACCACCATCATAACAACAACAACAATAATACCAATAAAAGGGGGGAGTAAAGAAGATGATAAGAAGGATAATAACAATACTACAGCCACATAACATGGATAAATAGACATAAAACACTACTGTGAAGATTAGGTGTTCAGCAGAGCGGTGGCGGGGTGTTGGTGGAAAACTGCTTCCGTGTCTGGTTGTTTTGGCGTGTAATGCCTTACGGCACCGTCCCAAGGGGAGGAGTTGAAACAGTTTATGTCCAGGGTGTGAGGGGCCTGTAGATATTTTTTCAGCCCACCTTCTGACCTGTGCAATATATGGGGTTTTCACTGGAAGGAATGGCTTTCTCCAGGGAGAGCTCGGCCAATTTCCAATCCAATAAATACAGACCTGTCACATTTCAGCGCTCAACTTCTCCCTCCGGAACCCATTTTGAAAGTCAATCTACTTTCATCAGAGGGTGATAAGGGGGGAAAAGGACATTGCTCTGCCTGGGTTTTGCTTAGATTGCATTTTCACTTTTTTAAGCTTCTAACCTATTTCTTCCTCTCCACCTTTCCCATCTATTGCACGCTGTGTCCACGTCAATTCAACCCACGTGGCCAGGAGAGACTCTTGTGGCTGATTGATTTGATGGAGGTAAGCAATTCTGGAGGGGATTTTTTTTTCTGTGTAAAGTGTGTGTGTGTGTGTGTGTGTGTGTGTGTGTGTGTGTGTGTGTGTTGTCAGACAGGAAATGGAAAAATTGAGTTGGGAAATCGAGAAAGAGGACTTGGGGTCATCATGGTCCTAGTTGAAATTGGGATTGACGCAGTGGCCCCCAACCTTTTTTGTGCCACGGCCCGGTACTGGCATCACACAATGATCCGTGGCCTGGTACCGGCATCAGCATGCATGACAAGGCAAGGCGAGCCAAGCGACCGGCCAGCCAGCCGTCCCCCGCTTCTCCCCGCCACCTTCAACTCCTCCTTTGTACCTTTTTGTGCTTTTTGTGCTTTCTTAATCTCCTCCGCCATCGGGACGGCTCTTCGTTCGGCCGCCGCCCCCTTCAATGAAACTAAGGCGCGAGGATTCCTTCAGGACCCAAACGCCGCTTTCCAACCGGAAAAGCTCACCCGGAAGCACTTTCTCGTCGAAACAAGATTGCCCAGCAAACCGGCGGCCCGGTAGAAAATGATCCACGGACCGGTACCGGTCCAGGGCCCGGTGGTTGGGGACCCCTGGACTAAAGGACAGAAACACAGAACAAGAAGCAATGGATGGAAACCAATCAAGAAGAAATCCAACCTAGAACTAAGGAGAAATTAGACAGTGAGAAGAACAATTAACCAGTGGAACGACTTTGCCTCCAGAAGTTGTGTGTGCTCCATCACTGGAGGCTTTCAAGAGAAGGTTGGACATGCATTTCTCCAGGATGGTGTAAGGTCTCCTGCCTTGGGCAAGGGGTTGGATTAGAAGGCCTCCAAGGTCCCTTCAAACTCTGTTAAAGGCTTCTTGAGAACTCTACCATTTGGATGGATCTCTGCAGAAGACCTTGGTGTTGGGAAAGGTGAGTGGAAAGAGAAGAAGAGGATGACCACCAGCAAGATGGGGTGGACTTAGTTACAATGGGGATGGAGATCTCCTACATCAAGCAGATCTTTGCAGAAGACCTTGGTGTTGGGAAAGGTGAGTGGAAAGAGAAGAAGGGAATAACCAGCAGCAAGGTGGGTGGACTTAGTTACAATGGGGATGGAGATCTCCTACATCAAGCAGATCTTTGCAGAAGACCTTGGTGTTGGGAAAGGTGAGTGGAAAGAGAAGAAGGAATAACCAGCAGCAAGGTGGGTGGACTTAGTTACAATGGGGATGGAGATCTCCTACATCAAGCAGATCTTTGCAGAAGACCTTGGTGTTGGGAAAGGTGAGTGGAAAGAGAAGAAGGGAATAACCAGCAGCAAGGTGGGTGGACTTAGTTACAATGGGGATGGAGATCTCCTACATCAAGCAGATCTTTGCAGAAGACCTTGGTGTTGGGAAAGGTGAGTGGAAAGAGAAGAAGGGAATAACCAGCAGCAAGGTGGGTGGACTTAGTTACAATGGGGATGGAGATCTCCTACATCAAGCAGATCTTTGCAGAAGACCTTGGTGTTGGGAAAGGTGAGTGGAAAGAGAAGAAGGAATAACCAGCAGCAAGGTGGGTGGACTTAGTTACAATGGGGATGGAGATCTCCTACATCAAGCAGATCTTTGCAGAAGACCTTGGTGTTGGGAAAGGTGAGTGGAAAGAGAAGAAGGGAATAACCAGCAGCAAGGTGGGTGGACTTAGTTACAATGGGGATGGAGATCTCCTACATCAAGCAGATCTTTGCAGAAGACCTTGGTGTTGGGAAAGGTGAATGGAAAGAGAAGAAGAGGATGACCACCAGCAAGATGGGGTGGACTTAAGGGTGAGAAATTGTGGAAGGGTCCAATGGAAGACTTGAAAGACCAAACTGGAGACAGATCCCGCTGGAGAAAAATCTATCCTTGTGGCTGCTAAGGGTCAACACTGACTTGGTAGCATATAATCAATGCATCAGATCAATCCATCCATCAGTGCAAAGATCAGCTCCTTTGAGAAGTCCATTATGCTATGAGAGGTGGAAGGAAGGAGAAGAAGATGACAATAAGCAGGGAGGTGGATGGCCAGGCAGTGATGGTGAAATGGTCATGAGAAGATCAGAAGGACCTGGTTGGGAATGGATCTCCCTGAAGAAAATCGGTGTGGCTATTAAGAATGGACTTTGTGACGCATAATCTATCGATCCATAACAAATGGAAGAAGTTGGTAAATTGGGACTTTGACTTCTGAATGATGACAAGCAGGGGTCTCCAACCTTGGCCACTTTAAGACTTGTGGACTTTGGGATCTGGCTGAGGAACTCTGGGAGTTGAAGTCCACAAGTCTTAAAGTGGCCAAGGTTGGAGACCCCCAATGACAACCACGGTTTAAAACAGGGAAGCTGTGCCTAAATTATGAACGTGACTGACTTTCCTCTCTCCCTAAAATGCACTTAAAGCATTTAAGCATTGTTTAATTTTTAATTTTGTTTCATTATGCCGTGGAATTTCATTAAGGAGAAATGCACCACTGGATGCATTAATCTATCTGGAACTTCAAAAATGATTTATTTATTTTTTAAAAAAAACAGGAGAGATAGAAAAAAAAATGGAAGAGATTCCTGCAGATGGCTTCCAATTTTGAGGGCCAATATTTTCCTACCATGTTTTATTTTCCCTACAGAGTAGGTTCTCCTTGAGCGAACGGTACTGTTTTACCAAATTTCATTCAGCTCACCGTTTTTGCTACTGATGGTTGATCCTTGCCTGGTGGGAAAAAAAATCTTTCCGTTTTGCTTCTTGCTCTCCAAGTCTTGTCAAACCGTTAGGCCAACCTTGTTCCTTTCACCTTCCTCTTAAGGATTTCTCCAATCGCTGTCATGTTTTATTAGCAGGGGGTTAATTGTGCTTTGTACTAATTGAAAACGGCTCGGGCATTGCTTCCCAAATTGGCTTTAAAACGGAGCCAGCCACAATGGGAGGAGGGGAAGTGGGAGGGTGGTTTCTCGGATTTTGGGGAAACCTGTGATCGACCGCCCCCTTGCGCATCGAGTAGAGGTTGGTGGCGACTTAGGCGAAGCCAGGCGAGGAGATTTGAGTTAGAAGAAAGGACTTCGAAAGGAGAAGAAAAGATGGGTGAGGAGGAGGGATGTGACAGTTGCCTTCATTATGAAACGGCCAGAGTGATAAGAGAAATGAGAGAGAAAAGAGGGAACTGATTGAGAGGGTTAGTAAGAGATGGATCAATGGATGGATGAAGATATAGAGATATAATAGAAGAATAGATGAATAGACAGGAATGGAGCATAGGTAGATGATAAATAATAAATGATAAATAGCTGGATAGATAGATCAATGGATAGATGGATGGAGAGAGAGAGAGAGAGAGAGAGAGAGAGAGAGATTGGAGAGAGAGAGATGATAGATGGATAAATGATGGATAGATAGATAGATAGATAGATAGATAGATAGATAGATAGATAGATAGATAGATAGATAGATAGATAGATATTGGAGAGAGAGAGATGATAGATGGATAAATGATGGATGGATGGATGGATGGATGGATGGATGGATGGATGGATAGATAGATAGATAGATAGATAGATAGATAGATAGATACCGTAGATCAATACTGGAGAGAGAGAAAGAATAGCTGGTGGTGTTTTGACTTTGTGTGACTTTTGTGTGCAGTTTTCCTGGTTCCTTAGACTTCCCAATCTATCAAAAGTCACTATATTTAGCCTTAGAAGAGTGATGATATGGATCTTTAATTCAACCAGATGACAATCTCTATTTCCAATGCCTACTGTTGCTGATAATCAGTCCAAATACAAGGTAGGGTCCAATTTCCAACGTTGGTTGCTCCTACTTTTATTAGAGATTGAGTGACCCTGAATGGCTGAATGGAGAAGAGCTTTGCATACTGAACGAATCTGGGGTTGGATCCCTCTGTAACACCACACTCCTTGTTCTTTCCCTGCTTGCCAGAATTCTTCCGATGGGGGTAGGAGTGAAAGCCAAAGCAGGATCAACGCCTTACCTGACATCTCCCTGGTAAGACTTGGTCATCTCAAGAGGTTCTCCTCCTGATTGCTGTCCAAGCTTTAATAGTTCTGAGTGGTGTTGGTCTGTGAAATGGTTGTCTTTCTTTCTTCACATGAGCACCCATCATCCATCCTACCATTTTGTTCTGCTCAAAGAAGTGGAGGTAAAGGGGTGGCAGGGGACAGAGAGTCGAGGACCTTCTGGTACACCCCATTTACGTCACCAGAGTCTCTCTGCAGCTCCTTATAGCAGCAGAATTACTTCCCAAGGAAGGCCAGCTTAGACTATTGATGTCCCAGGTTTTATTCTGGTATCCCATTGAGACATGGATTCTTTAACGGATAGAATAGTTGTAGCTCGGGGTGGACCTGTGAAGTCATTGGTGCTCTCTGAGCTTGGTGGTTTTCTTCCAGATGTTTCATGACCCAACTAGGGAACATCACCAGTGCTAGAAGGTAATGGGTAAAGAGGAGGAGGAGGAGGAGGAAGAGGTGGAGGAGGAGGATTGTGGGGTCCTCAGTGCTCTCTGAGCTTGGTGGTTTTCTTTAGATCTTTCATGACCCAACTAGGTTACATCATCAGTGCTAAAAGGTAATGGGTAGAGGGTAGAAGGAGGAGGACTGTGGGGTCCTTGGTGCTCTCTGAGCCTGGTGGTTTTCTTGCAGATCTTTTACTACCCAACTAGGTTACATCATCAGTGCTAGAAGGTAGTGGGGGGAGGAGAAGGAGGAGGAGCTTGGTGGTTTTCTTGTAGATGTTTCATTGCCACACTAGGTAACATCCTCAGTGCTAGGGATTCTTCATGCTACGTCTTTAAGCAGTGACTAAATTCAGAGTCGGTCACTTGTTGGCTGGCGCTTAAATATGTAGCACAGTTGTACGACCTTCCTCCATCGGAGTAGTTCATATTCAACTGAATCCATGCTTGTTTCTGGCTGGGACCTTCCCTCCGTTGGAATATCCACCCCTGACCTCTCCCTCAGAACGGAAGGAGGGCCCTCAGCCTGAAACAAGCTGCCCCTGCCACCCCTGCTCTTGTGGCCACGTCTGAATGTTCTTTCCTCTGTTTAGGATGATGTCTCCTCTTTCTATGAAGAACTTCCAGCTTTTAGGGCCTCACCTCCGGCTCCTTCCTCTCAGTCACGGCCAGATCCTTCCGACCAAGTGCACAAACCCAGTTTGGGATCGTCTGAATCTTCCCAGTCGGGGCTGTTCTTCATGGCCCCTCAAAGCCTCTCTGAGAAGGACACCCACAGCCTCGCCTCCAACTCCACGGAGGACTCGGCCTCCAGCTCCATCTACGCGTCCATCTCTCCAGCGACTCGCGTTTCGAGGAAGCCCCTGGAGGCCCGGCTGTTGACAGTCCACCAGCACCCCATGCTACCTTTCCCTCGGATCCAGTCACCCACCCGGTTGAAACAGCCTTCCCCGGAGGCTGCTGGCACAGCCCCAAGCTCCCCTACCCACCCACCCCTTCCCTCCCGCCCAGCCGCTTCCCCTCCCAGAGAGAAGGGGGGTTTTGAAGTGGGGAACACGCAGCACTTTATCATGGTTGAAGTTCATCGGCCGAATAGCGAACCGGATGTGAATGAAGTCAAGCCATTGCCTCATGCTAGAGGTGACCACTTCGTTTCTTTGAAGTGCTTCTTTGTCTCATCTCCTTCCTTCTTTCCGATTCTTTCTTTCTTCCCTCTTTTTGTTTCTGCCTTCCTTTCTGTTTCCTTTCCTTCCTTCCTTCCTTCCTTCCCTTTCTTTCTACCTTCCTTCCTGTCTCCCTCCCACCCTCCTTTCCTTCCTTCCTTCCCTCTTTTTCTGCCTTCCTTACTTTCTGACCCACCCACCTTCTTTCTCCTTTTTCTTCCTTCCTTCCCTCTTTCTTTCTGCCTTCCTTCCTGTCTCTTTTCCTTCCTTCCTTCCTTCCCTTTCTTTCTACCTTCCTTCCTGTCTGTTCCTCCCTCCCTCCCTCCTCCTCCCTTCCTTCCTTCCTTCCTTCCTTCCCTCTTTCTTCTGCCTTCCTTACTTTCTGACCCACCCACCTTCTTTCTCCTTTTTCTTCCTTCCTTCCCTCTTTCTTTCTGCCTTCCTTCCTGTCTCTTTTCCTTCCTTCCTTCCCTTTTTTTCTTCCTTTCTTTCTGCCTTCCTTACTTCCTGATCCACCCACCCAACCGCTTCCTTCCTTCCTTCCTTCCTTCCTTCCTTCCTTCTTCCTTCCTTCCTTCCTTCCTTCCTTCCTTCCTTCCTTCCTTCCTTCCTTTCCTTTCCTTTCCTTTCCTTTCCTTCCTTCCTTCCTTTCTTTCTTTCTTTCTTTCTTTCTTTCTTTCTTTCTTTCTTCTTTCTTTCTTTCTTTCTTTCTTTCTTCTTTCTTTCTTCTCCTCCTCTCCTCCTCCTCTCTCTCTCTCTCTCTCTCTCTCTCTCTCTCTGTGTCTCTCTCTTATCTAACATGGATAGTGCACAATCTGCGAAGTGGGAGGGAGCATGCAAGAACTTTCTCTTGATAATATATTCAGAGACAAGAGAAGTGAGCTGACCCCTGGGCTTCGTTCTGCTCATATAACAGCCAGTGCAGCTGCTGTATATTATTTTATCCATATATTCATGCGTAGCTGTCGCATGCAAATTTATTTATTTATGCACCCCAGTCAGCCAGGCTATACCTTCTTCCTGTAATGAAAACATTATCCATCCCTTATTCGGTGGCTTGCAAAAAAATGAATATTAAGCGGGCCCCAATCAACAAACCATTTTAAAAGACAAAAGCCAACCAGGCAACATTTTCCCCCTGTGCTGCATTTAAAACTCTGCCTCAAGCATCCACAGAATCTGTCCTTATTGTTCCATGTTACAATTAATCCGAGGCTGCATTAACAGAGGGAGGGAATCAAGATCACGCGAAGTGTTAATAATACCACTTTATAAGGACTTAGTAAGACGAAACTTGGAATACTGCATCCAGTTTTGGTCGCCACGATGTAAAAAAACGATGTTGAGACTCTGGAATGAGTACAGAAAGATGCAACAAAGATGCTTAAGGGTCTGGTGGAAAAAACATACGAGGAACGGTTGCAGGAATTGGATATGTCTAGTTTAATGAAGAGAAGGACTAGGAGTGACATGATAGCAGTGTTCCAGTATCTCAGGGGCTGCCACAAAGAAGAGGGAGTCAAGCTATTCTCCAAAGCACCTGAGGGCAGAGCAAGAAGCAACAAACGGAAACTAACCAAGGAGAGAAGCAACCTTGAACTAAGGAGAAATTTCCTGACAGTCAGAACAATAAACCAGTGGAACTCCTTGCCTCCAGAAGTTGTGGTTGCCCCAACATTCATTTTTTAAGAAGAGATCGAACAAAACGTTTGTAGAGATTCTCAAGTCCTCCAGGCCATGGTTGTCCCAAAGGTGCTTTCTGCAAGAGGCAACTGGACATTTCCCTTGAAGACATTTCGCTTCTCGTCCAAGAAGCTTCTTCGGCTCCACTATCCTGTCTTGGATGAGAAGCAAAACATCTTCAAAGAACAAACAGAAATAAGAAAGTCCAGTTGCCTCCAGGAAAAAAAAAAAAAAGCACCTTTGGGACAAGAGATTGGACAGCCATTTGTGTGAAGTGGTGTAGGGTTTCCTGTTTGTACAGGGGGGTTGGACTAGAAGACCTCCAAGGTCCCTTCCAACTAATAGCCCCAGATCAATTAACCAGTGGAACGGCTTGCCTCCAGTAATGGTGGCTTCTCCATCACGGGAGGCTTGTAAGAGTCCAACTCTGTCCTTCTGTTCTCAGCACTCTCCTTTTTCTCTCTCTGCTCTGCTCCTTCCTTTAACAGCTTGTCTCTCACCGTTTCCCACCCCAGCCTCCACGCTCTCCCAGCTCTCGGCCAGCGGGCAGACGCTGAGCGAAGACAGCGGCGTCGATCTGGGGGAAGCGGAGCTGAGCACCGGCAGGGAGAGGACTCAGCGGCTGCAGGGCCTGCCACCAGCACAAACTCCCCAGGGAGCCCCCCGAGCGGGCAGAGCGGTAGAGGCAGGACCCAAACCGGTGAGGCGTCCCTCGGGCACGACGAGCACCAGCAACAGGCAAAGGGAGGGTGGTGTGTCCTGGAGCCCGGCCCAGTTCCTGGGCCCCCAATATTAGAGTGGAGTGGAGTGGAATAGAATAGAACAGAACGTGGAATAGAATAAAATATAATATGGAATGTGAATGGAATGGAATAGAATAGAATAGAATAGAATAGAATAGAATAGAATAGAATAGAATAGAATAGAATAGAATAGAATATGGAATGTGAATGGAATGGAATGGAATGGAATAGATTAAGGAATAGAATTGAATAGAATGGAATGGAATGGAATGGAATGGAATGGAATAGAATAGAATAGAATAGAATAGAATAAAGGAAAGAATAGAATGGAATGAAATAGATTAAGGGATAGGATAGGATAGGATAGAATAGAATGGAATGGAATGGAATAGATTAAGGAATAGAATAGAATAGAATAGAATAGAATAGAATAGAATAGAATAGAATAGAATAGAATAGAATAGAATAGAATAGAATAGAATGGAATGCAATAGATTAAGGAATAGGGTAGGATAGGACAGGACAGGACAGGACAGAATATGAAATGCAATGCCACGCAATGGAATGCAATGGAATGCAATAGAGTAGAGTAGAGTAGAGTAGAGTAGAGTAGAGTAGAGTAGAGTAGAGTAGAGTAGAGTAGAGTAGAGTAGAGTAGTATTTAGTTTTAGCTTTTGCCTTAGGTTTTCTGCCCAAGGCAAAATTAGAACTCAGGACCTCTCCGTTTCTAGTCTGGTGCTTTAACCACCACTCCCAAACTCCCTCTTAGGCAAGGAGAATGGGATGAAAACTCAAGATGAAACGAATCCTCGTGATTTATAGAAAACAAATGCCACTCTCCAGTGAATTATACATTTTAATAGAGTAACTGTACAGGATTCGGCACGCTTATTAAAAACAGCATCGATTTTTGGCAGAAATTAAAAGGCCATGTTCCTCCACGAGAGGGCAGCATTGCCTTTTAAAATTAGGGTGGCCCCCAAAAGGAGAAGGAAAAATTGCAACAACAACACACACACAGACACAGACAGACAGACAGACAGACACACACACGCACATGGTATCCTCTGTAGACCGCATAATATTTTGCAGCGCTGGTTTAATTTGCACTCAAGAAAGGACTTCTCCGGGAAAGACGAGCCGCCGAGATTCAGGATTTTAGTCAAAGTTTTGGAGATGTGTCTTTTGCGTCCATCATTCTTGTTGCCAACTCCACTGGTTCCTCCACTGAGGTTCTTCTCCTCTCCACCTTTCTACAGCCAGGCCTCCGGGAGCCGACTTCTCATCTAGTCCGGGTGTCGAAGAGCGCCCCGACCTTGGGCATAGCCATCGAAGGGGGTGCGAACACGCGACAGCCCCTGCCCAGGATCGTCACGATCCAGGTATGAATTCAGGGGTTCCTCAAGGAAGTGGGGTTCTCTAGAACGCGGAAAGGGCATCCAAGGGACGTTCTCTTTGGGTTAGGAAAATGCTGGAGACGTTTCCTCCATGGCTTTGCTCTTAGACTGACCTTGAAGAGCCAAAGAAAGGACCTCTTCCCTCAACTCCAACAAAACCATTTAATTGTTTGGTTTTTTTCTTTCTTTCTTCCTGCCTTCTTGTCTTCCTACCTGCCTTCTTTCTATCACTCGGTCTTGCCTTTCTTTTTCTCTTTCTTTTTCTCTCTCTCCCTTTCCTTCTTTCCTTTCTTCTTTCCTTCCCTCTCTCCTTCCTTCCTTTTCTTTCTCTCTTTCTTTATTTTTTTTCTTTCTTTCTTTCTTTTTCTCCTTTCTTCCAAACTTCCTTCCTAACTTTGTTTTTCTTTCTTTCCTTTTTTTTCCTTTCCTTTCTTTCTTCTTTCATGCTTTCTCTCTGTTTCCTTCCTTTCTTCCTTCCTTCTCTTCTTCCTTTTTCTTTCTCTCCATCTTTCCTTTCTTTCTTCCTACCTGCCTCCTTGTCTTCCTACCTGCCTTCTTTCTATCACTTGGTCTTGCCTTTCTTTTCTTTCTTTCTCTCTCCTCCCTTTCCTTCCTTCCATCCTTTCTTTTCTTTCTTCTCTCTATCTTTATCTTCCTTTCTTTCTCTTTCTTTCTTTAACTTCCTTCTTAACTTCTTTTTCTTTCTGTTTTCTTTCCTTTCCTTCTTTTCTTTTCTCTTTCTTTCTTTCTTTCTTTCTTTCTTTCTTTCTTTCTTTCTTTCTTTCTTTCTTCTTTCTTTCTTTCTTTCTTTCTTTCTTTCTTTCTTTCTTTCTTTCTTTCTTTCTTTCTTTCTTTCTTCTTTCTTTCTTTCTTTCTTTCTCATTTCTTCCTACTTCTCTCCCTTCATTCCTTTCCCTTCTTTCCTTTTTCTTTCTCTCCCTCTTTCTCTTCCTTCCTTCCTTCCTCTTTTTTCTCTTCCTTTCTCCTTTCTCCCTAACTTCCTTTCTTTTCTTTCTTGTCTTTCTTTCCCTGCCACAGAAGGGAGGCTCTGCTCACAACTGCGGCCAGCTGAAGGTGGGCCAAGTGATCTTGGAAATCAACGGCATGGCCCTCTGCGACAAGGAGCACAGGGAAGCCGCTCGCATCATCGCCGAGGCTTTCAAGACGAAGGAGAAGGACTACATCGATTTCCTCGTCACAGAATTCAATGTTGCACTTTAGGGGTCTGCGAGACCCCCGAAGCCAAAAGACCAAGAGATGGGAGGGAAGAACAGGCTTGTGGGATGTCTGAGGCATCTCGTCGCGTGCACACCTGTTCACCCAGGTAAAGCCTACACAGGATTTCCCACTGAGGAAACGTGGGGTTGGGTTGACCTCTCCTCAACATATTGTCTCTCTGCTAAGTGCCCCCACTTCTAAAGGCTCCCAAATAGACCTTGAGAAGCCTATTGTCCTTCTTCCCAGCGATCATCCTTGATGGAGAGGAGGGGGGCGGTCAACCTATTTTCTAAAGCACCCAAAGGCCAGACAAGGAATAATAGATGGAAACTGATCAAGGAGAGATTCAACCTGGAAATAAGGAGGAATTTTCTGACAGGGAGAACAATCAACCCATGGAATAGAAGTTGCCTTCAGAAGTTGTGGGAGCTTCATCCCTGGAGGCTTTCAAGAAGAGACTGGACTGCCACATGTCAGAAATGGGGTAGGGTCTGCTTGGGTGGGGAGGAGGGTTGGACTAGAAGACCTCCAAGGTCCCTTCCAGCTCTATTCTGATTGATTGATTCAACCTGGAAATAATCAACCGACGGAACCGAAGTTGCCTTCGGAAGTTGTGGGAGCTTCATCGCTGGAAGCTTTCAAGAAGAGATTGGACTGCCATCTGTCAGAAATGGTGTAGGGTCTCCTGCTTGGGTGGGGGGGGCTGGACTAGATGACCTACAAGGTCCCTTCCCACTCTATTAATCTATAATCTGGTTCGTAAACCATCAGTTAGCTCACCTCTCCCTGCTCCTTTGCCTCCATGTTCGAATAACCTGGCAAGACAGCTGTCTGAAAACGTCCCCTGCTTTTCTCCCGTAGCTCTTTCTATTTTCTTCCCCTTCTTGTATCTTATGGGAACATCTAACGATCACGGCAGGTCCTAGAAATTTGGGCAGGAAAAGATCTGGGCACCGTCAGAGGGAAGTAGAACCATCTGTGGTTGTGATTGACGCCTCTGCAGTCATCTTGCCCGGATTCCGCCTTGTCGTCGGTCCCTAGCCAATAATGGGGGAACCCTTCCAGATTTCACTATATATGTACATAAAAGAGAGAGACTGTGGTTTAATTTTTCAATAAACCTGTTAGAGAAAAGAACCGTGGCTGTTATTTTGGTTACACCAGCTTTTCTTCCCCAAACCCCAACAACTTCAACCTTAGACTGTCTACTGTTGACCTCACCCCATTCCTAAGAGGACTGTAAGGGGCGTGCATAAGCGCACCAACATGCCTACCTGTCCTAATGTCTCCCTTTTTATATGTACCCATTTCATGTTCCTAATTATGTCTGTTATCCAAAACATGCTTGACGAAACAAATAAATAAATAATATAAAAGAGATTTGGGGACTCTAGAAAGAGTCCAGAGAAGAGCAACAAAGATGATTAAGGAACTGGGAATGTCTAGTCTAATGAATAGAAGGACTAGCGGGGGACACGATAGCAGTCTTCCAATATTTGAGGGGCTCCCACAAAGACAAGGGGGTCAAACTATTTTTCAAAGCCCCCAAAGGCAAGAAACAACAGATGGAAACTAACCAAGGAGGGAAGCAACTTAGAACTAACGAGAAAATTCTTAACAGTTAGAGCAATTAACCCGTGGAACGACTTGCCTGCAGAAGTTGTGGGTGCATTCTTTCTTTTCTTTCTTTCTCTCCATCTTTATCTTTCCTTTCTTTCTCTTTCTCCTTTCTTCCTAACTTCCTTCTTAACTTCCTTTTTCTTTCTGTCTTTCTTTTCCTTTCCTTTTCCTTTCTTTCTCTCTCTTTTCTTCCTTCTTTCCTTCCTTCCTTCCCCTTCTCTCCTTCCTTTCTTTCTCTTTCTCCTTTTTCCCTAACTTTCTTTCCCTTTCTCTCCTTTCTTCCTTTCTCTCTCTTTTCTTCCTTCTTCTCTCCCTTTTCCCTGCAGGCAACTATAACTCCCCCTCCCTCCCTCCCCTTTGGACCCAAAACTTAAGGAAAGGCTGGCTTCTACCTTCCATTCAAGAATCTTCTTATGTTAATGACCCCGGCCTCTGCCCGCCTCCCTCAAGCTGCCATTGGGGAAGAGCCTGGTCATCTGCAGCTCTGCCCATCTGGCTCCTCCTTTCCCCCCTTCCTCCTCCAGATGCGTTTCTACACTGGCCGCCGCCAATTCACAACTCCAGGAAACGATCCGCCCTGTTGCAAAACTTCGCAGGCTGCAAACTCGAGGAGAAAGTTGGCTCCAAGGAGCCAAGAGAAGCCAACCATCGCTGGCCAAGTAAATATTGGGGCTTGAGGGCTGGGGGCTCCCTGTATAGCCTCTGCCCTTCTTCTTTGGTTGCTTGGGGAGGTTGGCGGGTTTGCAGAAAGATCCGGGCGGGGTGGGCATTGCAATTGTGGAGTGGGGGTGGGGGGGCATGTTTTTAAAACAAGGGACTGGAGACCACCCTTGCATCCTCTTTTCTTCCTGGTTTGTGCGCTCTTTCTGTGGAAAGGTTGTTTTTAATGCGGCTCGGAACCAGATTTTTTGGAGGGGGGAGAAGGGAGGGGAAACGTGGCTCTGTTTAGTCACTGTTTAGTTGGGACACTCTTTCCCCACCCACCCCGTTTTATTTGGGCGATCCCCCGAAACGAAGCGCCCTCTTTAACCAACCCCTTTGCTCTCCCATCCTTCCTTACGCGCCCCGCGCCGTTTCAGGTCTGGGTAGCAACGATTGCGCGAGATATGAGAGATGCCCTAACGCTGAAGAAAGAATCGCGCTGCCTTCATGAGGGTCAGGAACGTGCTTTTTTTTTCTTTTTGCCTAGTAGTGTGTGTGTGTGTGTGTGTGTGTTTGCCCAGACTGGATTTGAACCTCCTGTTGCTCTGGTTACCTTGAAGGAGGGAGGAAAGCAAAAGCGCCTTGCGGAGAAGTTCTTGTTGGTTTCGGCTCTGCTAAGCAACGGCTGGGAACGCTCAGGCCCCTGGTGAGCGGATCCGCCTAACCATGTAAGAGTTTTTTAAAGATTCCCCCCGCCTTCTTTATCAAAGGGGAAGGGTCTTTTATTTCAAGGCTTGTCATAGATTATAGGTTAATAGAGTTGGAAGGGACCTTGTAGGTCATCAAGTCCAACACCCCCCCCTCCCAAGGCAGGAGGCCCTATTCTGGTCACGTTTATTAGTTATGTTCATCTTAAAGAGAGAACCAACTTAGAAAGAAGGAGAGATTTTCTGACAGAACAATGGAATAAACTTTGCCTCCTTGGAGTTGTGGGTGGAGGTTTTCAAAAAATAGACTGAACAATCATTTGTTCAGGGAGGATAATGTATAAGGCTCCTGCCTTGAAGAGAGGGTTGGACTACAAGACCTCTGGGGTCCCTCCCGGCCTTATGAGTCTATATGTAGTCCATGAGCAGGACAAGAAGCAATGGAACTAATCAAGGAGAGAAGCAACCTAGAACTAAGAAATTTCCTGACAGAGAACAATTAATCAGTGGAATGACTTGTGGGTGCTTCTATCACTGGAGGTTTTTAAGAAGAGACTGGACAGGCACTTGTCTGAAACGGGGTATAAGGTCTCCTGCTTGAGCAGGGGGTTGGACTAGAAGACCTCCAAGGTCCCTTTTAGTTGTGTTATTGTTATGATTTGCCTGTGCTGGAATGGGTTCCTCTTAACTTTAGTTTTCTGTGGCTTTCCTGGGTTGTGCAAACTCCATAGCTCATCGCCTGACGGAAGCCTACAAAATGGTTGGTTTTAGTAACTAGCTAAAGAGCAGCAAAAGAGGAAATGTAGAATCGTAGAACTGGAAGGATCCTGAGAGGTTTTCAACCATCAGGGTTGATTTCCTTTAGGATTGACTGAGTCTTCACCGCAATTCAATAGGATCAATTCTTTGGCACTCAACTTTCCTTACAGAATAGAATGGAATGGAATGGAATGGAGTAGAGCAGAGTAGAGAGTAGAGTAGTAGAGTAGAGTAGAGATAGTAGAGTAGAGTAGAGAATAGAGTAGAATTCTTTATTGGCCAAGTGTGATTGGACACACAAGGAATTTGTCTTGGTGCAAATGCTCTCAGTGTACATAAAAGAAAAGAGACCTTCATCAAGAGTCAAGAATCATCAGGTACAACACTTAATGATAATCATAAGATACAACAAGCAATCAAATCATACTAGGAAACAGTCAATATAGATCGTAAGGATACAAGCGACAAAGTTACAGTCGTACAGTCACAAGTGGGAGGGGATGGGTGATAAGGAGGGATGAGAAGATTAATAGTAATAGTAGTGCAGACTTTGTAAATCGTTGGACAGTGTTGAGGGAATTATTTATTTAGCAGAGTGATGGCGTTTGGGGTAAAACTGTCCTTGTGTCTAGTTGTTCTGGTGTGCAGTGCTCTATAGCGTCGTTTTGAGGGAAGGAGTTGAAATAGTTTGTGTCCGGGATGTGAGGGGTCTGTAAATATTTTCACAGCCCTCTTTTTGATTCGTGCAGCATACAGGTGGCTCAATGGAAGGCAGGTTGGTAGTAATTCTGGTTTTTTATGGTCCAACTCTCCTAGCCATACAGTGCTGGGGTTAGGACCTCACTTTTGGGGGACAGCTTCTTGGATTCACCAAGGCAACCAAGCCTAAGGAAGAAAGATCTGCCTGGGCTGTTCTGAAGGCCTTGGAGCAAAGTCAAAGGGAGGCCAAAGTTAGTAACCAAAATATAATTTAAAAAAAATTAATACTTCCAAATGTGCAAGCTCTCTGGTTGTGGAAGCTTCGTAGCTCCACTTACATACCTATTTTGGAGATTAGGGGGAAAAAAACATTCTTTTAAATCTTGAGCCAAGCTCATGCTGCCTGGGGTGGATTGTGTATCTTTGGGCACTTATGAAGATTAACCAGGTTTTGTTCAAGGGAACAGTGGAGCCTCTTGCTTATCCTAGGGCTCTACCAGATGGCTTGCTTGCGGACTGTGTTCAAGAGAAAGAGAAGAATAAAACCCAGCAAAAAATCCACACGAAACTCTCCCTGCGGCACTTAATCAAAAATAATACGGTTATGCAAACAATTTAGTAGAAGCAAACAGTACAGGGGAAAGATAAGATCTGTACTTTTAACAGCTTTCTAACTGTTAGACTTTTGTACAGCTTCAACATGGTAGCCCTAACTTCTTTCTCTGTTGCTGAGAACTTCTATACCGGAGACAAATTCCGTGTGTGTCCAATCACACTCAGCCAATTAAAGAAACCTATTTTATTTATCCCTGCCTTTATGTCCAGTTTCTGTTCCCTTATCCCTGAAATTTGAAAGGTGTGAGCTTTAGAACAGAAGCCTATCCACTCTCGCGTGAAAGACAGCTAGTTTTTCTTCTTGCTTTCGAGTTTTGACAAACTCTTTTTTGTTCCCAAGAAGCTTCTTCAAGTCAAGGGGACTGCAAACCAGAGCTGTCTGGCAGCCTAGCTAGGTGGGTAGGGAAGGGAATCCCTTGGCTGCATATGGAATCATTTTCCTTTGTTTGAAGCATCATTTTAAGTTGTTAGATGAATTATGGCTTGGCCTTCAGCAAAAGCCAAAAGGTTTTTTTTTAATCAGGCAGAGTTCATGCACATGCCTGGATTATAAAAATTTTCAGCTAGCCATAAAAGCCACTTTTATTTTATTTTTTTGAAAATAATTTTTATTACAGTTTTCAAAAATACAAATCTCACTTATATTTGTAGCAACGGTTTGGCATCGACAAATACATTATTATATACATACCTACATTGATACTCCTTTAAGGTCTCTTACTTTATTTACTATAATCCTTTTTTCTAATCTTTATATCTGTTTTTTAAACACTCATACCACTTATCCCATGTTAGATAATATTCGGAATCCTCCTCGTCTTTCATTTCCAATGTGAGCTTATCCATTTTGGCGCATTCCAATATTTTTTTCTATAACTAAATCTTCTGAAGGGATATTAGCTCCTTTCCATAATTTTGCAAAGGTTTTCCTGACTAAGGCAGGACTAGAACTCACAATCTCCTGATGATTGGCTCAAAATCACCCAGTTGGCTTTCATGCATAAGGCAGGACTAGAACTCACTGTCTCCTGGTGATTGGACCAAACTCATTCAACTGGCTTTCATGCAAAAAGCAGGACTAGAACTCACCATCTCCTGATGAGAGGCCCAAAGTTACCCAGTTAGCTTTCCTGGCTAGGATGGGACTTCTCACTTTCTAGCCAGGTGCTTTAACCACTAGACCAAACTGGCATTTGCAGCTTGGGTGGGGGGGGGATCTGCAAAAAAGAGTTGAAATCCAGAAAGAGAAGGGAGGGAAGGATCCCCCTGGTTATTCACAGGAACAAAATATATACTGAGGGCTTTCTAGCAGTAAAATAATATTTTATATCCAAGTGACTTTCTAGGTTACAGATTCTGGCAGCCGGTGACTTATTACCAATAAATAGATTTTTTTTTTAAAAAAAAAAAGATTTTATTTTGGCTGGTGCTTCCCTAACATACTCTGTGATTTTTTTTAAAAAAAAAAAAAAAACTTGTTTTGCAATGGTATATGTATAGGAGGAGGGAGGTGACATTTTGCAATTAAAGGAATACAAACCAAGCACCATTCAATTTTCTTGCCCTGTTTGGTGTCTCTTTGACCTTGTATTGTCCGTTAATCTTAGAAAAGTCATCTGTGAGCTGGGAGAAATCAGATTTTTCTCCCCTCTGCCCTGTCCTTTACATTTGGCTGGCTAACTAAAGTAGGGGGATCTAAGAGACATGCCGCAGGCTTTTTGTAAGCTTTCCAGCCAGATGTTTGTGTAATTACAGAGGAGGGTAGATGCTTGCGAATTAGGCGGAGGGGGAAATGAATTAGGGGGTGGGGGAAATGAATGAGTGCCTCTAATGGACAGTTAGTTGTGGGGGGAAGCAAATGGATATTAATTAGGTTAGCAGTGACAAGACCTGTCTTATTACTGGTGTGGGCTTCAGTCAATGCTCTTTGTCTTGTTTGATAAGCAAGGAGGGAGCGAGACTAGTCTTTTTAGTCCTCAAGCTTGTGTTGTAACACTTAACTGGCAATCTTCACTTTAAAAATGACAACATGGTTTTGAACAATAGGAATAGAGAACATTGTTGCTTTACTGGCTGACCTAACAGCTGTCCAGCTTTGGATTCTCCATGGGGATGGAAGGCAGCTGTCCAGAATTTCAGATGGATCTTTTTCAGGGCCCCATCTGGAGAAGAATTGAATATGTGACTTATTTAGCCAATCAGACTAGGTATTCTGTCCTGAACTGCAATGTTTTGCATTTAATCAGTGTCACTCTAATTAAATTGTCTTTCTTTTTTCTTGGTGGTCCCCTCTGCCTTTTTAAGAGTCTTCAAAATGCCTCTCCTTAGAGTTTAGGGTCAAAGGCTCCAAAATCCATCAATCATAGATGTGTAGGGGGAAAAAAAACAGGCAGAGCTGGGGGGGTGGAGTTAAGCAAGTCATCAACCTAGAGTCTTTACAATGCTACAAACAATCCAAGTCGAACCCCTTCTGAATTCCATTGACCCTTATCAGGCACCAATTTAATGTTGAACTTTAGTTGGCCAGATTCTTGTGAATCAATGAATCAATCTTCAATGCTGCAACCTAAACGGTGGTCCTCATTCTTTGTGCCCTGACTGAATGGGACAACTTGCTGCAGCCAACTCGCCATGGCCAACTCGCCATGGCCAACTCATCATCATCATCAGCTCACCACAGCCAACTCGCCTTGGCCAATTCTCTGCATGGCAATTTAACAATTCAATTTAATTATTTAAAATAAATAAATAAAATATTTACATTTTTGTCATTCACATTACATTCTGTCCCTCCTGTTGCATCCTTTCTTTAAGGATTCCGTGCCACCATTTCTTTGATATTAATGTAACTCTTGTCCTGCAGCTAGTTATCCCATGATAAGTTGGCCATCGCAAGTTGCCTCGTGGTGAGTTGGCCACAGTGAGTGGGCTGTGGTGAATTGTCATAGACCCATGCCCGATCGGATGGACCCAAGCAAGGTTTTAGAATAACTGATAGCTTTTTAACTGCTCTTCGGGGCGGGTGGGAATTGTAGTCCAATGATAGACCGATGGATTGGGAAGGAGAAGAAGGTGGACTTTCCCATTGGAGGTTTCAAAGGGTGTCCTGGAAGGTTGAAGAACCTGACGGAGCGACCTTCTTTTTGGAAGGATGAACTACCTTTCTTAAATAATCCTGAAAATATTGCTGCGTGGTATAATTTCCAATGCCTTTCTTGTTTCCAAAAGATGTTTTGGACCAATTAAGCTCGGTTCAAAAGTCGTAGAGGAGATTTCATCTGATCTTGAATCCCTGGTTGAGATGATGATGATCAGAATGAAAAAAAAAAAAAAGATGATAGACTTTGATAGCTAAGTAGGTGGTCCTTGTATCTTCTCTCTGGAAGCTCTGGAGAATTATTTGAGGGCTTAATATCTGGAAGAAACCCACCAGCTTAAAAATCTCTACAGCCAGAGTTTCGTGAGCCTGAGCATTCCAGGGTGACTGTAACACGGTGTTCACTTCTGGTGCTCAAAGCAACTTCGAAACCAACGTTGCTGAGCTGCTAAGAGATTTTTGCACCAAAGAATTGTCCTCTGCACAGCTGCTGCTTCAGGTTTCCTTTGCGGCTTGCAAGAAATTCTTTAGCTTTGCTATTTTGCTGATGTGTTTCTCACTCCTCTGTGGTTAGGCCTCATTTTCTTCCCCCGTGGCCTATTTCTCCATCAGTCTTTGGCAATTCTGCTTTTAGTTTGGCGACAGTTGTTGGTTTTTTTTTGGGTTTTTTTGAGCTTCCTCTTCACACTTCGGGTCTGTCTTTTCGGGCTGCAGGTGTGTGTCTCGGATCATCTTGAGTCCAACTTCCTGTGTTTTATTTCTGTGACCTGGCTTAGAGCAGAATTAACTGGGTGCAAAAGATTTCTGGTAATTGACAGGCTTATTTTTCCATTTTAAAGAGTTTGTGGTTTTCTACCTCAATTGCAAATTGTTTTAGATTCTTCCATTGAGTAAGATTTTATCACACAACTCTCTCTCTCTCTCTCTCCTCTCTCTCTGTCTCTGTCTCTGTCTCTCTTTCTCTCTCTCTGTTTGTCTGTCTCTCTCTGTCTCTCTCTCTCAACCTCCCTCCCTCTCTCCCCAACTGTCTTAGTGATATTTCTATCACTTACCCTTCCTGTTTGCGTTTCCAGCCATTATATGCAATCAAGTAAACCTACATCAGATAATGCTAGTAGCTCTGTTCAAATCTCGATTAACCTTTGCAAGAGATGCTTTCAAAATGAATAAACCAGGGTCTCTAGGACCAAGCTCTTCACCCTTTTAAATCCTGCCTTGGGAAAGGATTAGATGATCTCTGCGAGTCCCATCCAGTCGTTGGATTAGGTTACCTTCAGAACTGGTGATCAGGGCAACCCTTTCCTCAAACAAAACATTGCATGAGAAAAGCCTGAGCGAGGCAGGAGGTATCTGATAAGACTTCAGTTTGGTATCTCAAGGTTTTGTCTCCATAGAGATGCTATCGGAGTCTAACAGGCTCAATGGCAGGGCCATTCTTTCTCTTTTAAAAAAGCCACAACTTTTTAAGGCCTGGTGCCAAGTCCCCGGATTCTTCTACCAAACTGTAAGGTGTGGCAGTACGCTTAAGCTAAAAATGAACCAAAACAAAGACTTAAATGGAGGCTTGCAAATCAAAGAAAGCGGACTTTATATTTGATCAAAGTTAAAGTTCTAGGTAAGAAATTCCTAGCACATCACAAGAGACATGGGAGGAAAATTCTACAAAATGCAGAAAGATGTCCTGTCCTTTTTATACATGCAAAAGTCTTTGTTCTTAGTTCTCTAATGACCTTGTAAATCTCTAGTCATGTAATCTAACTAGTTGTAAAACACTAGTCATGTAATCTAATTTAAGATTTACATCTTCCTGCAACAAGCAGATTCTATTGGCTGTATTATCTTTTCTCCCATTGTCTCCCTAATTGATCATTTGAGGAGTACACTTCAAAGATATGGATTACTCTGGGAGGTTTAGGAGATGTTACATTTGCAGAGAATGCCATGAGATCTGTCAATCCAGGAAAACAGATGGATTCAGATTGATTTAGATGGGAGGACATAGGCCTTAATAGGAGAAGGATGTAATTGATAGCAGGCATGAGTTTACAATTGTTTTACAACAAGTGAATGGTTAAGGAAATCGTTTCTTACAACAGCAAGATAACAAATGCCTATAGAGTAGCTTTCTACTTAATGCTATAATATATTCTACTACATTTCTTTATTTATTATTGCTATTCCCTTCAAAACCATAACATCGCAAGGAATTCAACTTCATAACAATTGCAACATTCTTTCTTCTTAAAAGAAAAAGGTGTTATGATTAGATGTGTTTGCAATTTTTTAAAAATAACAATAGCAAAATTTGGCAGGGTCAAAGCCAACTGCTGAATCAAATGATCGGAACGGATTTTGGACACTTTCTGAGGGTGGAACCATAGTAAAAAAAAAATATGTTTGGCATCATCGCAGAAATTGTAATCAGAGCTACTTGCAGATTCTGTAAGGCGCTTTTCAGAAATTTGGATAGCTTTGGCACATGGTGGAGGGATTTAGAAAAGAACAGAATAATGGAGTTGGAAGGGACCTTTGGAGGTCTTCTAGTCTGACCCCTGATCAAGCAGAAGACCTTATATCATTTCAGACGTGGCTGTCCAGTCTCTTCTTAAAAGACTCCAGTGATGGAGCACCCACAACTTCTGAAGGCAAGCCATTCCACTGGTTAATTGTTCTCACTTTTAGAAGGGGAAAAAAAAAAAGATTTTCCTTATTTTATCTGCCCATTTTGAATGAGGCCACTTTCCAGAACTTTGCCAAGAACAATTTCTAAAGTTTCTAAGAAACGCTTTAAAAAGTGCAGACGTTCTAGCAAGCAGCTGCATACCTCCAAGAACTTGTTACTGCTGCAAATGTCTTGCAGCCTTTGCAAAAAAGGTGTTCTTGCTCATCATTTTGGCTAAATCTCCAAGGTGAATGCTGAGAAAGAACTAAGGAGAAATTTCCTGACAGTTAGAACAATTAAACAGTGGGATGACTTTGCCCCCGAAATTTATGGAGGTTTTCAAAAGAGATGGACAACCAATTACCTGGAATGGTACAATCTCTCTCTCACACACACAAACACAATCCCCCCCTCACACACACACACAATCTCTCACACACATAGACACAATCTCTCTCTGTCCATCAGACAAACACACAATCTATCTCTCACACACATACACATAATCTCTCTCTCTCTCTCTCTCAAACACATACAGAATCTCTCTCACACACAAACACAAACACAATCCCTTTCTCTCTCTTACACACACACACACAATCTCTCTCACACACAAACACAATCCCCTCCCTCACACACACAATCTCTCTCTCACACAATCTCTCTCTCTCTCCATCAGACACACACACAATCTCTCACAAACAATCCCCTCTCTCTCTCACACACACACAATCTATCTCACACACACATACACATAATCTCTCTCTCTTCATCAGACACACACACAATCTGTCACACACACATACATACACATAATCTCTCTCTCTCAGACACACACACAATCTGACACACAAACACAATCTCTCTCTCTCTCTCTCTCTCTCTCTCTCTCTCTCTCTCTCTCTCCTATCTTAACCTTGTTGGTCAAATGTTGGATCACTGCCTGGACCAGATCCAATCTGATGCAAAGAACCTTCTGTATCCTCCACACAGCATCCAAGAGTTTTGTTGAATTAACCAATGCAACCTCAAACTAAAATAAAATCCAAGTAAAATCCACCTTTCTGCACAGTCCTCGAATTACTGACTGGAGCTCACTGGGCACTTAAGGGGACCACAGCCAGATTCAGAATGAGAGTCCAGAGTGGGGAAAATAAACCCAACCGACCAACACAAACCAGCATATTAATTCACTTTGGAGATTGAGCATATCAGGGCAGCTTTCCAAAGAGGTTTAGAACAAGGAAAGATTTACGGATTTTGGAAACATATAAAAATGGGACCCTGGGCTGTTTTCCTCAGCAATGACCCTTCCAGATAAATAATCCACAAAACATCTATTCTTCTTTCCTCTCCTATGTGGACATAAGACCAAAACAACCAAAATTACATAAGGGAACATAGAAGAGAGTTACGAATGGAAGATATTTCTAACTCTCTTCTATTTTAGAATACAATACAAATGAAGCACAGATTCATAAATACGGATACAAATGTGAGTAAGTTTGGACTGGTTGTTAGGGCACCAGGGTAGAAAGCATGAGAGCACGAGTTCAAATCCTGATTTAGCCATGAAAGCAGCTGGGTGACTTTGGGCCAATCACCAGGAGACGGTGAGTTCTAGTCCTGCTTTAAGCACGAAAGCCAGCTGGGTGACTTCAGGGCAGTCATTCTCTGTCAGCCCAACCTACCTTAAAGAGCTGTTGTCATGGGAAAAATAGGAGGAAATTGTATTGTATATGTTCACCATCTTGAGTTATTTATAAAAATAATAAAGGGGAGATAAAATAAAAATAAAAAAATATTCCTATTCAGCCTCCTTGAAATGTGGCAGCATGCTCTAGAAAAGCCTTATTTGAAAGCACCAGGACATAGTAAACAACTGTGTGGAACCTGAGCATACAAATCCAGCAAGGTTTTTTTTATTCTTCCCTTACCAAAAATACCCTCCTTCGTAGCCTCCGTGGCTTAAACGTGGAGCCCCATTTTAAAAGAAGTACAAAACGCTTTCTTTTTTTTCCCCTGCCCTTCCTCAAAAGTACTTTCACCAGAACGCTGTGAACTTTACTTAAATAGTTCATCACCCAGGGCCACTCAGATCTACTTGGTTTTAATAGAGAAGCTATCAGATGGCGAAAGATTTAGAAACAGGGATGACGACCATTTCCCCAAATCCTTCAGCGGCTACTCAAGATAGTTCCCAAAAGTTAAGACGGTAGAAGTGAACTTCGCCAAAAATCCTCCTTTGATGTCACAAAAACAAAAAGCAGCAAACAACTTGCCACTTGAGACAAATGGTTATCCAACATCTTTTTAAAATCTTCCAGTGTTGGAGCGTTCACAACTTCTGGTGGCAGGCTGTTCCAACTGATTAATTATTCTCACTGTTGGGACATTTCTCCTTAAGTCTTAGGTTGGATCTCTCCTTCATTAACCTCCATCCATTGCTTCTTGTCCTGCCTTCAGGTGCTTTGCAGAATAGGTTGAACCCCCTCTTCTTTGGGGCAGAATATTGGAAGACTGCCATCATCATGCCACCCCTAATCCTTCTTTTCATTAAACTGACCAAGAAAGAAGGAAGATGATGATTAAAGCACGCATTCAGAAGCATCCATTCTCTTCTGGGCAGCTCGCTGGAGTGGGAGACTTCATTTCTTCTTAACTTGATGGAATCAATGCAGTCATTCTGTGATTGGGGGGGGGGGGTTAAGCTGCCCCTTTTGTGTTTGCGTGGTAAGTGGCACTGCCTGAAGCCACATCTGTGCATCTCCAGCTGCATAGATAGAAGAGCCAGAGGAGGGGAGGCACTTCCTGGAACCACGCTAACTCCAAGCCAATTTCAAATATAGAAGATTCCCCTCGCTGAACGTTCATGTCTTAAAGGAGCTTAATTCAAGATTAGCCTTACTTAATACCTTCCAGAGCTTTTAACATGCTTGGAAGTAGAATTCCATTGGAGGGAAACCCTCAAGTTGCAAGTGAGGTGAACAGGATGGGCTGGTCAAAGTGACATCTCTTTTTCCTTTCTTCTCTCTCTCTCAATTCCACCCCCCTCTCTCTCTAGGCAGGTGGCGCTTTCCATATTGAGAGAATCTGCAGAAGATCATTAAAGCTACCCTGAGAATTGCAAGTTCACCACCCCAACCTGAAAACTTCAGAAGCCTCCATCTTCTCATTGAATTGGCAGCCTATGGATAAACCATGGAACTTTGGACCCCGTCTAAACCCATTTTTCTGCGTCGTTATTTATTCCGACACTCTCCTTGGGGTGGAAGCATTGAGTGAAGCCTCCATGTGACGCTACTTTCTTGGCAGATGAAAAGGCCCAAATGAAGGATCTGGCTTATCTTTCTTTTTTTGCATTGAGGAAATCATTCCACCACCATTCACACCATTAAACTTCCCTTCCTGGGAATGCAGGAATGGCCAACGGAGGAAGCCATGGCTTTGGAGAGCAGCCCTACGAGGAGAAGGAGTCAGAAGAAGGTGCTGGAGTTGAAGGGAGAAGAGATGGAGACTTCCAGTTGGGAGAAAACAGCCTTATTGGGAATTTGGATGGCTGGACCTTGTCTTCTTCCCAGGAGATCCTGGAAGATGAAGAACGTTTGGGGGAACTGAAGGACTATCAACACCTTTTGGAAGAAGGCGAACAAGGTTTTGATCTCGGTGAACTTCAAGATCTTGAACATGCAGGAGATGTCAATGCTACAAGTCCCCTGCCAGGTGAGTAACACAGGAAATTAGGGACCCAAATTTCTGGTAAGATTATTTAGAGTACTGGTTGGAGCTAGAACAAAAGCTGGATGCAATCTTTATTTTTTAAACATCTTTTTAAATTCTGTCTCTCTTTGGCTTTTCCAGCTCCTAGTTTCTGTATATTTTCAGCCAGACCCTGAAACACCAAAGTATGAGTCTAATGTTCTTGCTAAAGGTGCCAATACTAGGGCTATTTAGCACTCCAGATTAACTCTTCTTTCAAGCAATTGGCTTTCCTGGAATTGTGCAAGAAACACAACCAGTATTTGCTCAGTATTATGGATCCAGCATCATTTGGGTAAATAAATGGCAGAAAGATCTTCAGATTGACAGCTGCTTGAAAGCCCATGTAAGAAGGATGTATGATTTATAAGAACCCCTATACCAGGGGTGTCCAACCTTGGCAACTTTAAGACTTGTGGACTTCAACTCCCAGAATTCCTCAGCCAGCTGGCTGAGGAATTCTGGGAGTTGAAGTCCACAAGTCTTAAAGTTGCCAAGGTTGGACAACCCTGCCCTATACCCTTTGATACATTTTTCATTTGTGGTTATTAGCTTTGAACAAAATGTAATGTTTTGATTTGTGTTGGCCGCCCTAAACTATAAGATGGGTTGGAAGGAAATGGGTTGATAATTAGGACAAGGTGAGAGAGACCTTCTAATATTATGTCCTTCTCTTGTTTAGAGGAGAAAAGGAGTCCCAAGGATCTTGGCATGAGGTCTTACTTCCAGCTAGATAGGAGGCGTGAAGAAGACAGCACTGAAGTTGAGAAGACAAGAGGGACATGGGACAGCCAGGACGATGTCCAAGCTGAGCTTTTTTTTGAAGGCCAGTCCAGTTCAGACTTCAGTCCCAGTCCTGAGGTCCTGCAAGACCCTCTTGCTTTGTATAAATGCAGCTTTGCCTCCGATAATGTGGATGATGAACTCTCTGAGAGCTCCAACCTTAGCCCTTCTCCCTGTGGTCCCCCTCCAATGTGCACCCAACTAGAAATTGAACCTCAAATTCCGGGTGAGGATGGTCTGGACTTCCCTGAAGATCGAAAGTTCTCCTGGGAGTCAGGAAGAAACCCAGAAAGCCATGGTTCTCTCGCAAGTTCCTTGCAGTACAATCGGCGCCTCTTGGATTTCCAATCTTTGGAAGATCTTCAGAATTGTCCCAGCATCGATGCCGAGACTTGTCCAGAGTTATCTTGGATGGAGAACTTGGAACAACCTCTGGAGAAAGAATCTCAAGCCCTCCAGCAGCTCGCTTTCAACCACGCTGAGGAAAGTCTTTTGGATTCCAGAGGGACAACGCAGATGCCCCACACCTTCACACGAGTTGGTAGCCAACTGGAGAAGCGCACACGCAAGCCAAAAGCAGATGTACCCCATGGGCTGTTGTCCAAAGGTCCAAGGCAGTCCAGATCTCTGAGCCCTCAACGAATTACCAGTCAGAAGAAACCGGGACGTCCTGCTTTGAAAGAACCAAACCGAGAGACTTTGTCAAACTCTGGGGCAAAAGACGTCACCCAATATGGCCGAGGGAAACTCAACTACCCATTACCAGATCTCTCCAAAGTAGAACCCCGGGTCAAGTTCCCCAAGGATCCTCAAAGCTACCAACCACCTCAAGGGAAGACTTCTCCAGCCAGCAGGAAGGAGGTTAGGAAGCCAGTCATCTTCAAGTCTCCTGCCGAGATTGTCCGAGAGGTGTTGCTGAATAGCGGAGAAGGTCCTCCCGCAAAATGCCTCACGCCCACCGTCTCTGTTATTCCCGAGGAACTGAAGTCCCCCAGACAGGCTACGGAGCTGGTGCATCAGCTTCAGGTAAGGTCTCCCAGACGCGTTCCGAAAAATGCCGAAAAACTTTGCAGCATCAATTTGGGGCTCGATATTGCGGTCGTGATCCGAGGACCGCCTGTGTTCAGGAAGAGAACACAGGCAGTCCTCGGATGACGACTGCAATATCGAGCCCCAAATGGATGCCGCAAAGTGGGAAAATCGGTCAAGTGAGTTTCGCCCCAGCTTTACGACGTGTCTTAAGCACGTTTGTGAAGCAAATCCTTGCAGCTGTGGTCACACAGGGGTTCATTGTGTAATGCACACACACACACACACACCGTCAACTCATAAAATATTTCTCTGGTCTTTTAGAGTTGCCAACAGGAAGGGAGGGGGGAGCAGTGTAGCGGCTTGCAAAACCGAAACTGCATTCCATAAATATATTCATAGATAGTTTCCGGGCGAAAACTCCTTCTGTCTGGCATAGAGGCTTTTCAATTTGCAGAAATGTATTTTATTATGATGGTGATGATTATTCTCGCTGGTCTGGAGGTTTGCTCATTCATGTGAGTACGTACTCCGTCTCTGTAAGCCATCAATAGAAAAATCTAGGCCAGTAGCCAAAAGCAAGCTGTTTAATGTACCCACCGTATGTCTGCATCAATCTAAGCGGAGAGAGGTTATAACCTGCACACATTATGCACATTTCCCCTCTTTGTGTGTTTTTCACCCCCACGCCTTTGTGTGTGCGTCCTTCAAGGTTAAAGCACCATTCGTAGCAATTCAATCCTTGGCTTCTAGTATCCGGTTCATCCATATACAGGTAGCTCTTAACACAACATAGAATAGAGTAGGAATAGAATTAGGTTAGGTTAGGTTAGGTTAGGTTAGGTTAGGTTAGGTTAGGTTAGGTTAGGTTAGGCCAGGTCAGAATAAAATAGAATAGAATTAGAATTAGAATAGAATTAGAACAGAATTAGAATAGAATAGAATAGAATAGAATAGAATAGAATAGAATAGAATAGAATAGAATAGACAACATAATACAGAATAGAATTGAATTGAATAGAATAGAATACAGAGTGGAGTGTAACGGAACGGAACAGAACAGAACAGAACAGAATAGAATAGAACAATACAGAATAGAGTGGAGTGGAATAGAATAGAATAGAATAGAATAGAATAGAATAGAATAGAATAGAATAGAATACAGAATACAGAATACAGAATACAGAATACAGAGTAGAATAGAATTGAATAGAACAGAATACAGAGTAGAAGAGAGTAGAGTAGAACAGAGTAGACTAGAATAGAACAGAACAGAATAGAGTCAAATATGATAGAATAAAATAGAAGGAATAGAACAGAACAGAATACAGAGTAGAGTAGAGGAGGGTAGAATAGGAATAGGAATCGAATAGACTAGAACAGAACAGAATATTCTTTATTGGCCAAGTGTGATTAAATACACAAGGAATTTGTCTTCGGTGCATATATGCTCTCAGTGAACCCTTCAATGTTACAACGGCACTAAAAAAAGTGACTTGGGATTAGGACCTTTGCACCATCTCCATGATCACGTGATCAAAATTTGGGTGCTTGGCCACTGACTCATACATATGACCATTGCTCTGTGCCATATACAACAGATCATGCACCCCCAAAGCACTTCCTATTCCATGTTCTTCTCTTCATCGTCTTTTAGGAAGACTACCACAAACTTCTAACCAAGTACGCTGAAGCTGAGAATACCATCGACCGGTTGCGGCTGAGTGCCAAGGTACCAGATGATAAGGAATGATCATATTATCCAGGTCTTTTCTGTAACCTTTGCGCCTGGTGCTTTGTGGGTACCACATTCTCCTCATGGAACACCTTATGAACATACCTGCTTGGGGAACAGGTAGCAACTGATCCTAAAACAGAGGTTTTGTGTATATAAGACTTTACAGGTATCACTGCTCCCTGCTGCTTGGAGAAGACCATGCTTGCAGATTACAGATTCATAGAGTTGGAAGGGACCTTGTAGGTCAGTGGTCCCCAACCTTTTTTATGCCGCGGCCCGGTACCGGCATCAGCTGGGCGCCGCCATCTTGTTTTATGAAAAAGTGCTTCCGGTGAGCTTTCTACCCAGACAAGCTCACCGGAAGCACTTTTTCATCAAAACAAGATGGCGGCGCCCAGCAAACCAGCAGCCCGGTAGGATTTGTTCCACGGACTGGTACCGGTCCATGGACCGGTGGTTGGGGACCCCTGTTGTAGGTCATCTAGTCTAACCCCCTGCCCAAGCAGGAGACCCTTCACCATTTCTGACAGATGGCAGTCCAATCTCTTCTTGAAAGCCTCCAATGATGAAGCTCCCACAACTTCCGAAGGCAACTTCGGTTCCACTGGTTGATTGTTCTCCCTATCAGAAAATTCCTCCTTATTTCCAGGTTGAATCTCTCCTTGGTCACTTTCCATCCATTATTCCTTGTCTGGCCTTCGGGGGCCTTGGAAAATAGCTTGACCCCCTTCCTCTTCTCTGGGGCAGCCCCTCAAATATTGGAAGACTGCTATCCTGTCTCCCCCGGTCCTTCTCTTCCCTAGACTAACCAGACCCATTCTTGCAACCGTTTATCGTATGTTTTATCTTCCAGTCCCCTAATCATCCTAGTTGCTCTTCTCTGCCCTCTTTCCAGAGTCTCAACATCTTTTTTATAGTGTGGTGACCAAAACTGGATGCAGTACTCTAGGTGTGGTCTTACTAAGGATTTATAGAGTGGTCTTAGTACCTCACTTGATCTCGATTGTATCCCTCTGTTGATGCAACTTAGGATAGCTGTCAGCCTTCAAGATTTTCTCCTTTGCTTTGCATCTTTCGGCTGTCATAAGTAACGGGGGAGGAGGGGGAAAATTATGGGAAGTGAGCTGGAGGTGTTACAAACCAGAACTGTATAAGCTGGGGGAGTACATTCTTGCTTAGGTTTCTATTCTATCCTTAGGTTTCTATTCTATGCTATGCGCAGCTGCAACCCTTTATCAAACTATGTCAAGGTCAACGGACAAAAGCTTCATCACCACCTGGAGATGTCCACATGATGATATTCACAACTTTTAATTGGAAGAACCATTTGAACTATTGGGGGTGGGAACATTGCCATTACTTTGTATATGTGATTTATGCGCCATTTTCTCAGATTCAGAATTCTTTTGTTGCTACCACTTGATTTCCAGTAAAGGATATCTTTTCTCTGATTAACGGAGTCTAAGTATTTCTTTCTTGGATTTTGAATGGAGCACTAGCTGACAATAGCATTGGCTTTTTTGGCTGCCACTGCACACTGCTGGCTCATATTTAACTGGTTGTCCACTAAGACTCCAAAGATCCCTCTCACAATTACAACTATTAAACCTGGATTCACCCAGTCTATATGTGTCCTTTTAGTTGTTTTTGCCTAAGTGTAAGACTTTACTTTTCAACATGCTGTTTCAACATGGCTCTGTTTTGGTAAAAATGTATCAGAAAATGGATGGTCAGAGTTAAAGTTTAGTACCTTTCCATTCACCTTTGACCAATAATTATTGTGTCCTGGATCTATCAGTATCATAGCGTCTGGGGATGAGTTGAAATCTGGTTTTTTCCCCTCAAGTTCTAAAGCCATGAATTCTGGTTTTATACCCCAGTTCTGGGTTTTTATTTCAGGGTGAGCTGCAAAATTCTGAATTTATCTCTCAACTGAGTTTCGGATCTCAGGATCTGCAACCCAGTTTGTTTCCACAAAGATCCTGTAAGCGTCATTAGGCTGCAAACTTCATTAGATTATCTCGAATTAATTTGCACTCTCTCTCTCATCCAAAGTTCTCCAAAACATCAGAAGAATATGCTACTCCTGATTCATTTCTTTTTTAAAAATCCCAGCTTTGCTTCATTTCAAAAGTAGAATTCAGATTAGGCTGGAATCCATCGTTGTTGCTTTTCGAAAATAATTATGAGTCGGAAATCCTTGCTTATTCGAAACCCTCTGCAAATACCATCGGATCTGGCTGGCTTCGGCTCTACAATTCTGTGAAGAATGTCTTGAGGAAGTCTTTAGGGCTGTTGAAAAGAAGAAAAGAGAATAGTACTTTTCAAGGGAAGAAGGAAGCACTGGGGTTTCTTTATTAAGATGACTCGGCCAGTTTCTCCTTGAACAGGAAGTTGCAAAGAGGAGGGGGAATTGAGAACATGCCCCCCAAAAAAACATTGCATTTGCAACTGGCTGTTCTCTACTCGTCAGTTTCCTGTGTCTCCAAATTGTGACAGATCTTTTCTCCTTCCTGTATGCCCCACAGAGGCGTAGAATCAAGTATTAGTACTGCTTTATAAAACCCCAGTAAGACCCACAACTGGAATCCTGCAACCAGTTTTGGTCACATTACCAAAAAGATGATGAGACTTTGAGAAAAAAAATTTTTTTTTCACTTGGCAACATCAATTTTGAGCTCCGTTGTGGCCATACATGCTGGTCTTGGCTCTCCTCCTTGGGCAGGGGGTTGGACTAGATGACCTACAAGGTCCCTTCCAACTCTGTTAATCTATGTTAATGTTAATATCTTTGAGTTACTTTTTTATAACTGATTTCTTTTTTCCCTTTAAAAAAAAAGAGAGAGAGAAGCGTTCTCTTTGGAGCCAACCTGTCATCGTTTTACAAATTCTTGTCCTCCTTTCCCCATCCTTTGCTGAAAAATCTCCACTCGGGGTTCCCTGTTTGTTGGGGGGGGGGGAGGCCTTGTGTCCCTATCCCATGATGCTCTCATGCAGTCACAATGCTTAGTTTATGGAGACATCTCTAGGAGATTTGAAGGAGGGGCAGGCTGTGGCAACTGAAGATGTGGGTCAGCTTCAGAAATCCAGTTCTAGCTGGTAGAACATAAGCAGGGGAGACGCCTTAGAATTCACCTCCACTCGTGCGATTCAGAGGACAATGACAGTTGGGGACCTGAGAAAGCAGGTAAAGGTTGTAGCCAACAACCACTATGCAGATGGATTGGGTTAAATCTGGTTAAGAATAGTCAAGATGTTTTCCAGTCGACCTATTCTCCAGAGCACCTGAATGCGAGAGAAGAAGCAACGGATGGAAACTGACCAAGGAGAGAATCAACCTGAAATTTAGGAAAAATTTCCTGACTGTGAGAACAATTAATCAGTGGAACAACTTGCCTCCAGAATGTGGGTTTTCCAACACTGGAGGTTCTTAGGAAAAGATTGGACAACCATTTGTCTGGAATGGTCTAGGCTCTCAGAATCGGAATAGAGCTGGGGAGGGACCTTGGAGGTTTTCTCGTCCATCCCCCCTTCCTATCCCATTTCAGACAAGTGGCTGTCCAGTCTCTTCTTAAAAACTTCCAGTGATGGATCCTGTTGAGCAGGGGGTGGGGGGGTTGGACTAGAAGACCTCCAAGGTCCCTTCCAACTCTGTTATTCCAGGCTCATGATGATTCTGCTGGATTGGCTTCCAAGTCTATTCACTTTTGGGGGTTAAAAAAATATGGGCCTTCTCTCTGCTCTTTTAACTTGTGTTTCAATTACACTTTTTTGAAGATCACGATGAAATACAAGGTTTCTTCTATTTTTTCCTTTTCTTTCTGCCTTTCAGGTACGCTTGTACAGCGACCCTCCCAAGCCCAACCAGGCCGCTGAAATGGGGAGAATATCGGAGGCATCCAAAGTGGTAACGTTCAGCATCCCTCAAATCAGGTCTGCTGAGATCACAAAGCGGTCCAGCCAAGCATCCACGAGCGGTTATGGTGAAGGTAAGTTGAAGACATTTGCATCTTGTCTTCCTTGATCCTGGGAAGAAACAGCGTCATTGCTGTAAACTGAGCAAGTCATTCATTGGCTGGTTCTCCAATGCTCAATGCCAGTCATACCTGTGGATGGGATGACTGAGAATTCCCAGGGCTGAAGGCTAGACTGGCAAACTGAAAAAACTCCCTTGAGAGCAAGCCATTTCTCTCTATAACCACCAAGAAGTATAGTAGTATATAAATAGGGTGGAAAACCCACTCCATTCTAGCACTGATGATGTTACCTAGTTGGGTCATGAAACGTCTGGAAGAAAACCACCAAGCTCAGAGAGCAGTAAAGACCCCTTATCATCATCTCTTCTTCCTCCTCCTCTTTCTCCCCATCTCTCCTCCAAAAATCCCACTTCCTTCTAGCACTGGTAATGTTACCTAGTTAGATCATGAAATGTCTGCAAGAGAATCACAGAGAGCACCAAGGACTCTACACTCCTCCTCCTCTTCCTCCTTCACCGCCTCCTCCTCTTCTTTCCCCCTTTTCTTCTCCTCCACAAAGCCCTCTCCCTTCTAACACTGATGATGTTACCTAGATGGATCATGAAACATCTACAAGAAAACCACTAAGCTCAGAGAGCACCAAGGACCCTACAGTCCTCTTCCTCCTTCTCTTCCTCTTCTTTCCCCCTTCCCCTCTCCTCCACAAACTCCACTCCCTTCTAGCACTGATCATGTTACCTAGTTCGGTCATGAAACGTCCTGCAAAAAAGCCACGAAGCTCAGAGAGCACCCAGGACCTCACATTCCTCTATTGTTGCCAATAAATCAATGTTCACACCGTGAAAGTATTATGCTCCCTGAATTGAGCTGAACTTCAAGCAGAATTTATATATTTTTTGTGTTGCAGGGTTTCCTAGGCAGCCGGCACAACCCTCGTCCTTGAGCTATTCCATGGGCATCGCTTCTTCCGAAACAGATTGTCCCCTCTCCAGCAAAACACCTTTCTTGGGGGATCATCTCACACGATTGTTAACTGCCCAAGCAAGTAAATTTCAGACCCAGGCAAGTTGCTGTTGTTGTTTTAATATCCAATAAAGGACAAAATTTGTAGCCCAGGATTGAACTGTGGGGTCCTTTGATGCTCTCTGAGCTCAGTTCTTTTTCTTGCAGACGTTCATGACCCAACTAGGTAACATCATCAATGCTAGAAGGGAATTAGGGGTTGCTTTTCAATTCTTCCAGCTCTGATGATGTTACCTAGCTGGGTATTGAAACGTCCGCAAGAAAACAACCAAGCTCAGAGAGCACCAAGGACCCCACAGTCTTCCTCCTCCTCCTTGCACACCCCACTCCCTTCTAGCACTGATGATGTTACCTAGTAGGGTCATGAAACTTCTACAAGAAAACAACCAAGCTCAGAGAATGCCAAGGACCTCACAGTTTCTTGCTTCTGATTGGCAACTGGAAAATAAAGAGGGATTTGTGAGCATGTTTTCCAATTTGAAAAGCATTCTGCATGTATGTTGAGTATGTTTCGGCATTAAGTAAATTGATTCTGGGTTGCAATTGTTTTAAGACTTGGGCACACTCGTTCTTTGCCCTTTGTTTAATCTTTGTTTAATCTTTTCCCACTTCTTGGAACTGAGATAGGAAGACAACCATCCTACCAGTCTGATTAATGCAATATGTTGAATCCATTCCTCATTTTGTTTCCCAGATGGAATTCTTGGAGGATTTAATTCAAACTGACAGGCTGGAGGCCACGGACCAGCTGAAGGTAACGCCATTTTTTTTCCTCTCCTCCCTCTTAAGTGACACCTGTGCCAAAAACGGGGCTCACGGTCGTGCTCACACACTCATATGCCACCACCCAGAAGGCAAGGTGCACGATCCCCCCACACCACACCACCCTCTTACCTGCATGGCGCACGCGCACGCCTCCCAGCTGAATTTCAGCCCATTTGAGGCCTTTTTCGGCCTCCCGGAGGCTCAAGGGAAGCCTCTGCCGCCATTGGAGGCCGAAAAATGGGTCCGTTTCATCACTTCCGGTATTTAAGTGCCCGTTTTTCAGCCTCCAAAGGCTACAGAGGCTTCCCTCGAGCCTCTGGAGGCCGAAACCAGCTGGGAAGCACGCACATGCGCAGGGCAGGTAAGTTTGGCTGAGGCTTGCGCCAGCCCAAATGGCTCTACGTGCCTCATGGCCCTAGGCAGTCCTTGACTTACAACAGTTCAGTTAGTGACTGTTTGACGTTACAACGGCAGTGGGAAAAAAGGGACTTGTGACCGTTATTCACACTTAATGACGGTTGCAGCATCCCTGTGAACAAAATCCAGGCGCTTGGCCACCGACTGATAATTATAACAACCAGGTGACTTACTTAACAACTGTAGCAAGAAATATCGTAAATGGGACAAAGTCATGTCCTAAGTCATTTTGGTTCAGTGCCATTGTAACTTTGAATGGCCGCTAAAAGAACTGGGGTAAGTTGAGGTTTTCCTCTCCTTATTCCTCTTTCAATTTTCCTGTCTCGGTAGGGGGTTGCAAGACTGAAGGAAGCTCAGGAAGCACTGGAGCAAGCTTATGTGCAGGCTCGAAATCAGTACCAGCAGTTGAATCAGAACGGAGCTATGGAGACCCTAGGAGAATTTGATCCCAACCGGTACGTAGACATACACCACCCAGATTAAAAAAAGAGGTCCAAAAATGCTAAGGTTTGTCAGCTGGACTGGTTTGAGTCCCGAGTGTCACGCGACAGGGTGAGCTTACACTACTTAACTCAATTCCTGCCAACTTAGCAGCTCGAAAGCATGCAAATGCAAGTAGATAAATATAGTAGGTACCACTTTGGTGGAAGGTAACTGCATTCTATGCACTTTGGTATATAATAATGCCAGCCATATGACCATGGAAGCATCTTCAAACAGTGCTGATTTCAATTGGCAAGATGAGAAACATGCCCTAGAGTCAGACATGGCTGGACAAGGGAAACCTTTGCCTTTATTTTTAAGTTGGTGGCAACTCTTAGAGACTGCACGAATCTTACTCAGGACGGATTGTCTCCTCCCTTGAATTGCAGATTTGCCAAAGATAACCGATTACATTCACTTTTTGAGCATTACAGACGCTTCTTGTTAGAAATTCTGTTTTATGTAAAGCAGCACACAGAGCAAACAAAGAGTACAGTCACCATGTGCTTTACTGCTCAACTGCATAGCTGAAACAGGAAACTCTACTGGACTTATACCATAGATCGAAACATGACAACATTGCCATCTACTGGCTAAATATTACTGTAGTTGTTACATAAAAATACATTCCAACAATGAATTCCAACACTTCTCCCCTTTACTTACCATGTCAACCACCAAATATCTCTATAGGAGGAAATCTGCAATTTCAGGCATATTTATTGTTGGAGATAAGCACTGCACCCTAGAGATGGATGTGGCTGGATAGAGGAACCCTTTACCTTTTTTTAATGACTTTTATGCCGGGTGCTATTAAAAGTATCAAGAGAGAGGTTAACAGGAATTTACATCCACCTCAACAAATAAAAGATTTGGGGATTGTGGCTTAATGTTTCTCAGAGGAGTGGAAGGCAGCATCTTCCATCTGGGGCTGTGTTTGGAGGGCATGAAAGAGAGAATCGAGCAGTCTGCGTGGAACCAACAAGTTGGAGTAGAGATTTCTCCACGAAGCATCCCGTCACATCTCAGCTTCCCAATCCAGCTTTCTGAGGAGCAAATGGGAACCCCAACACCTTCTCTTCATGCTCCAGTCCCAGCTGTCTGCATGCCATATCCTGAGGTGAAATCATGATTAATTAGAAGATTTGGGGCAACATTGCAAAGTGGTTCTATTTCAATTCACTTGGGTTTTTTTCCATCCGTTCCTCAGGCCTCCGCCCCCAAGAAGAACATCACTCAAGTTCAGCTGGAGGGGGACTTGAGTTCCATCAGTGACGGGGCTGGTGAAGAAGATTTCCTGGAGCTGCCCCAACCATGCAAGACTCAAGAGAAGGAGGACATGGATTATCTTCTGGAGCAGTAAGGCTGTGTCTTTCATGTTCATGTCCACCCATTAAAAAAAAGGAAGCCCAACAGGGGTGGGATGAAAATATTTTTATTACTGGTTCTGTGGGCATGGCTAGGTGGGTGTGGCTACATGGGTGTGGCCATGTGACTGGGTGGGCATGGCTCTTTTTTGCTGCAGCACACCCACCCACCCACCCCCTGCGCGCTCTGTTTTTTTCTCCTGACCCTCAGGAAAGCTTCCTGGGCAAAGCAGTAAGAAAGCAAGGGGGATCCCAACACAGCTTATCATCTGAACAGCTGATCGTCGGAACAGCTGATTGTCGGAACAGCTGATCATCGGGAGGAGGAAAAATACTGGTTCAGCTAGAAATGTTAGGTTTTTCTGTCCCAGCTCAGTTTCCTGCTTCTCATTCCAAGGTGCAGCAGCTTCAGATCTTTGCCAGAGGTCTTGAGTCACAAACACAATGCAGAAGAACTGGGCACTGAAGCCACCACAGCTGCTGGGACCAAGGGTGGCTCCTTGCAGAAGCCATCTGCATCTAATAAAATCCCTCCTGCCTCCAAGTAAGTCCGTGTGAAAACAACCTGAGCTACTTCACATTCTTGGAAGATCTAAGATCGCCACCTCCAACCTTCTCTTCTGGATTCCCTACCGCTCTGAATTTCCTAAGGAACAGAATAGCAGAATTGGAAGGGGCCTTGGAGGTCTTCTAGTCCAACCCTGATCAATCAGGAGTTCCTATACCATTTCAGACAGGTGGCTGTCCAGTCTTTTCTTAAAAGCCTCCAGTGATGGAGCACCCGCAACTTCTGGGAGACAAGTCATTCCACTGATTAATTGTTCTAACTTGTCAGGAAATTTCTCCTTAGTTCTAGGTTGCTTCTCTCCTTGATTAGTTTCCATCCGTTGCTTCTTGTCCTGCCCTCTGGTGCTTTGGGGAATAGCTTGACCTCCTCTTCTTTGGGGCAGGCCCTCAAATATTGAAAATCTGCTATTATGTCAACGCTAGTTTTTCTTTTCACCCCTCTTCTTTGTAGCAGCCCCTGTGATGTCAACTCTAGTCCTTCTTTTCATTCAACAAGACGTGCCCAATTCCTGCCACCTTTCTTCCCAGTTCCCAGTTTAAACTACGCATGCAAAACCATGGACGAACGGAAGAATCAGACAGACATTCAGGGAGGAAAGAGCAGAAAATGCATATTTTAGCATGTGTGGCAGATAAAGTGAAAAGGGGAAAAAATAGATTAATGAACCCTCCTCGGACAGAGGGATCTAATCTTCTGAAAATAATCAAAATCAGAGCTTAGATTCCTGGACAAAAAGATCTTGAAAAAAATCACATTGGAATCCTGGCCTGCTTTTTCTTTCTTTCTTTCTTTCTTTCTTTCTTTCTTTCTTTCTTTCTTTCTTTCTTTCTTTCTTTCTTTCTTTCTTAATAAATAAATATTTTTAATCTCTCTCTATATATAAAGGCAAAATACCACTCACGCATCATCACAAAATCTCCAGAACCATAAAGCCTACAAACTTGAAATTTGGCCCGTTATGTTCCTCTTGGCTTCTAGGAGCTCACTAAGAAAGGATTCTTCAAAATGACCATCAGAGTATTTCATATATTATTATTATTAACATGCTCTGATGCTAAAGAGTTCTACTACCCCTCCCCACTGGAAAGAAATCTGTAAGCCCGGCTGCATAGTTTCAGAGCGAAGCATGGGGTATCAAGCTAGCTTTTAATATAATCATGCCATCTTCCGTTGAACAGTGTTGTTGTCTGGGTACAAACATCTTTCTTAAACAATAATCAAAAGTACCACATCCTTCATTACATATTAATTCTGCAATATTTAACATAGAACGTTCCACATATTAATCGTACAATGTTAACATAACAATAGTCAACATATTAATCATCATATTTACTTCTCTCTTTTAACGTATCTTCTTTATTTTGTTACCCTATTTCTAAACTTCCATAATCCTGGCCTGATTTTTTTTTTCTAAGCTCGTTTGGCCGGGTTATTTTTTGCTAGAGCAGCAAGTCCCTTCCCCTGGTGTTTTGGGCATTCCGCGATGTGACTAAAATTAGAAACGGGGTTGGCTTTTTTTCGCTGCATCATCTAAAGCTGGGGAACAAAGACGCCTTTGCTTTTTCTTTCTTGTTTTCTTTCCCAGGCCCCTTCAAAGCCGCTTTAAGCCTCTCTCTCTCTCTCTCTCTCTTCCCCCTCCCGTCCTTCTTACTGTCTGCTGGCAAGGAAAGGATGTAGAGGACGAGAATGCAGAAAGGGAGGGAGAACGGAGAGGAATTTGACAGGAAGGAAGGCAGAACTCAGCAGGGGAATCTTAAGAGGTGGGAACCTCTTAAGCTGGGAAGCAATATTCTCTTTTTTTTTTTTTTTTGGATGGCTGGGACTTGGCTGGGAGATATAGAATGCTTGGAAGCAATTGCGTTGCCCCACTTTTCAAGTTTTCAGCTTGTAAAACCTGGCACCGCAGAGAGGCTGCTACAAAGATTTCACTGTGCTTTTAACACTCCGTCCCCACTCTGGTTTTCTACAGGAGGTAAGGAAGGATGGAGATTCTGAGGGAGGAGGGAGGTCTAAGGAAAGAGTCAAGGAAGGTTTTAATCGGAATAGAGCTGGGAGGGACCTTGGAGGTCTTCTAGTCGAGCAGGAGACCCTATATTGTTTCAGACTAGTGCCTGTCCAGTCTCTTCTTAAAAGAGCACCACAACTTCTGGAGATATGACCTTCCATTGGTTGATTGTCCTCACTGTTAGAAAGTTTCTCCTTAAGTTCCAGGTTGCTTCTCTCCATGGTTAGTTTCCATCCATTGCTTTTAGTCTTGCTTTCGAGTGCTTCGGAAAATAAGTTGACCCCTCTCTTCTTTGTGGCAGCCCCTCAAATACTGGAAGATGCTATCACGTCCCCCCTCCAGTCCTTCTTTTCTCTGGACTAGCCAGGCCCAGTTCCTGCAACCGTTCGTCGTCTGTTTTATCCTCCAGTCCCCTCATCATCCTGGTTGCTCTTCTCTGCCCTCTTTCTAGAGTCTCAACCTCTTTTTTTTATAGTGGGGTGACCAAAACTGGATGCAGGATTCTGGGTGTGGTCTTACTAAGGCTTTATGTGAATTGGGTCTTAAGTTGCATGGAGCCACATAAGTAGGAGGTGTTTTGCTTCACAACGCACAGACAGTTTCTAGGAGAATTTGTCTGCATTTTATAAGCTCGTATTCGGAAGTTGTGTTGTTTTCTGGGTACTTCAGGCACTGGCCTGAACAGGGGGTTGGACTAGAAGACCTCCAAGGTCCCTTCCAACTCTGTAAGTCTTCCACTTGCATGTCAAATTGTTGATTGCAACCTTGATTAGCTTCTGGGAAACACTGGTATGTCCTTGTTCTGACCAAGGCTTCCTGAGACCATAATTAATCACACGCTTAATCCAAACAACCCTCTTTTTATTTCAACGGCTGGGAATTATGTTCATTCTCAGCCGGTAATGAGTCCCAAACAGTCCCTCAAGATAAGCACCCACCTTTCTCTCCTTTGAATTGCTGCCAATAACTAAAGTGCCAAATTAACTGTAAAAAGCCAAACAGAGGACAAAATCCACACAGAGCTTCAAAGTTTAATCCGAACAGAGTGAAAGTTGCTTCCTGCAAAGGCTCCTGTCCCTTTGCTCCTCCTTTATGACTTATGGCTTACTCCCGAGTCTCCCCTTTTGTCTTAACTGTTCTTGCCTTCTGGCAGCTCTGCACATGTGCACACTGGTAGCAGGCTCCCACTGTTCCTCTGCCTCGCTGCTGTCAGATTCTGGAGGCTCCAGTCAGCACATAACTCCCAGATGGCCCTGGCCCCATATGTGTATCAGACGCAGGACCCTCGTCTGAGTCCTCCCCAGACTCCCAGACTGGCCCATGTTCCTCCCCACTGTCCAACTCTGCTGCCATGTCCGCAGGCTGCCAGGGGACCACAACAGTCCTTAAATTTAAGGACTTGTTCACAAACCAATGCAGCTTTGCTTTTTGTGATAGGGGACTTCAAGAGAAGGAGACTCCTGAGCGATCGCTTGGAAAGGTCCAGCAGCCAACCCACCAAAGCAGGCACGTGTCTTCCGTCCAAGCAGAAGCAGCTCTCGGTGAACCCACAGAGATCAGCCATCCCATGGTTGCGGTCCACAAGATATTCTCGAGAAGGAAGCAGGAGGCGGAGTTTTCACCTCACAGCAGCATGGCGAGCGTAAGGGGAAGTGTAGCATCGGAATCTGGGGCTCCGCATTCACCCTCCCGGAAGATGGACACAACGTTGTGTGAGGTAAGTCTGAGTTGGTGATGGCAAACACGGAGGGAGAATTCCAGGTAATCCATCTTGTTCACTCGGGAAGATTAAGGAAGGAAATATAATCTCAAATATCTCCAGAATAGGACTTGGAGACCAAGATGGAAAGAATTATTTGTCTCCTGATCTCTGGGATCCTTTAGATATTGAAGGTACTAAGAAACCCCACCAGGTAAGTCCACTGGACATGGTTGAGTCCACTTTGGATGGAGCTACAACTTTTCCTAAAGAATCATTGAATGTCTATGGAGATCCTCAGTCATTCAGGTTATGGTTGCCCCAAAGATGCTTTTCCAAGAGGCAACTGGACTTTCTGGTTTTTCTTTGAAGATGTTTCGCTCCTCATCCAAGAAGCTTCTTCTGCTTTTCTAAAGATAGAAGAAGAAAACCTATGACTAAGATAACCTGAAGAAGATAACCTATGACTATCACTAAGTGTTGTATCTTATGCTTCTTGATGAATGTATCTTTTCTTTTATGTACACTGAGAGCATATGCACCAAAGACAAATTCCTTGTGTGTCCAATCACACTTGGCCAATAAAGAATTCTACTCTACTCTACTCTACTCTACTCTACTCTACTCTACTCTACTCTACTCTACTCTATTCTACTCTATTCTATTCCTATTCTACTCTACTCTACTCTACTCTACTCTACTCTAATCTAATCTAATCTAATCTAATCTATTCTATTCTATTCTATTCTATTCCTATTCTACTCTATTCTACTCTACTCTACTCTACTCTACTCTACTCTACTCTATTCTACTCTACTCTACTCTATTCTATTCTATTCTATTCTATTCTATTCTATTCTATTCTATTCTATTCTATTCTATTCTATTCTATTCTACTCTACTCTACACTATTCTACTCTACTCTATTCTACTCTATTCTAAAGGGTGTGCCCTTTTTTCAGGCCTTCGACATTCATGGAATGAAGATATATCCAAGTGATGGAGATACCTCTGTGATCAAGCCCAGTGGCCTTCAAGAGTAGTCTAAAGAGATGTTCTAGATTTTGCTGGTAGCTCCATAAGTCTCTCCCTTTCCCTTTGTTGCAGGATCTGCGCATTGTATCTCCAGAGACAGACAGTGGCTTTGTGGGGTCAGAAACCAGCAGGGCGTCTCCTCTAGCACAGATGCCCAAGCACCAGTTGGTAAAGATGAGGTACAGCATGTTAGCTATCGCCCTTTTCTTTTATATATCTTTTTTTTCAGCCATCCTTTTTCTTCTGCAGCCTTCTTCACATCTATTTTCCAGTTCCACTCACTTTTCTATTCCCCTTTTCTCTTTCCCTCCAAACTGCTAATTCTACCCTCTGTGGAGGTGAGTTCAGAAAGGAAGCACATCTAACTGAATAGAAAACAAGTGTAATACACTTTACCAGTGTGTGTGTGTGTGTGTGTGAAATACCACTCACGCATCATCACAAAACCTCCAGAACTGTAAAGCCTACAAGCTTGAAATTTGGCACGTATGTTCCTCTTGGCTTCTAGGGGCTCACTAAGAAAGGATTTTTCAAAATGACCATCAGAGCATTAGTATTTCGTATATTATTATTAAGACGCTCTGCTGCTAAGGAGTTCTACTCCCCCTCCCCACCTGAGAAGAAATCTGTTCCAAATGCAAAACACAAGCAGAGGAGTTTCAGTTGCAGTTTCACAGCTTTAGTACAGAACAGTTGAGCTAAGCCACGCCCAGGCACCTTGCTGTCTCCTCCTTGCTCACATAGCAAATACTGCTTCCGTTTCCAAACAGCCCTCCACTCTCTCACACACTGACAGGACGCTAGCCAGATGAATACCGATGGATGCTGGTAGGCAGAGACAGAATTCCCCCCCCCTTATTTTCCTCCCCAAAAACTAAGCCCGACCACATAGTTTTGTAGCGAAGCGCAGGTATCCAGCTAGTCCTACATATTTGGGGGATTTTTTGGTTCTAGGTGCTACAGCATCCAGAGACCATCACCTACAATTGATGTGCCTCCCTGCTCACCATCCTCAAAGAAAGCACCAGGTGTGGTGAAGCACCTGGGACCAGACACATCACCTGGACAAGTGAAGCCTGAAGCTGGTAGAAACAGATGTACCTTATTGAAAAGAAACCCACTCCAGAAGGCTTCTCCTTGCAGGTGGATGAATGAAATGGAGCCAGAAGACAATGAGAACTGTGAGTTGAATTCCAGATGTGGTTGAGGTACCACCTCCATCATGTCCAGCTACCCAAGGTTCACCTCCTTGCTTAGGAAGCTTTGACTCAGTTATGGAGTCCAGTATCTCAGAGTGTTTCTGAACAGTTAGCAAGACGTCATCTATATACAACACAACTCACAAGTCCCAGATACTGGAGCTGAGATCTTAAGGTTTAGGGTCAACACTGTTCAAAAATATATCCCAAAACACCAAGATGCTTGCTTCTAGCGAAAGACCATGTTAATGAAGTGATTAATGAAAACAATTTAATGAAAAGAAAGGGTGACATGATAGCAGTGTTCCAATATTTGAGGAGTTGCCACAAAGAAGAAGGGGTCACGCCATTCTCCAAAGCACCTGAAGGCAAAAACAAGAAACAACGGATGGAAACTAATCAAGGAGAGATCCAACCTAGAACTAAGGAGAAGTTTCTTGACAGTTAGAACTATTAATAAATGGAAGGGCTTGCCTCCAAAAGTTATGGGTGCTTCTCAACACTGGAGGTTTTGAAGAAGAGACAGGATAGCCCTTTGTCTGAAATAGTATAGGGTCTCCTGCTTGAACAGGGGGTTGGACTAGATGACCTCCAAAGTCCATTCCAACTTTGTTATTTTGTTAAAAGTAGCGTGCTAGCTCCCCCATAAGTTTAATTTTCCTGTGATTTTCCCCTTTAGTAGGCTGAGTTTGGAGATAAAATGGAAAGAAAATACAAGGGATAAATTTGAGATGCTCGGTGGCTAAGATGCTGAGCTTGTCGATCAGAAAGGTCGACGGTTCGAATCCCTAGCGCCGCATCACGGAGCGAGCTCCCGTTCCTTGTCCCAGCTTCTGCCAACCTAGCAGCTCAAAAGCATGTTAAAAATGCAAGTAGAAAAATAGGGACCCCCTTTGGTGGGAAGGTAAAAGCATTCTGAGCGCCTTTGGCATTTAGTCATGCCGGCCACGTGACCACGGAGACGTCTTCGGACAAGCGCTAGCTCTTCGGCTTTGTAACAGATGAGCATTGCCCGCTAGAGCCGGAAACGACTAGCACAGATGTGCGAGAGGAACCTTTACCTTTATCTTCTTTTTTAAACATTGACCCATCCCAGAGTGGACTCCATAGTGTACTTAAGAAAAGCAGGCCTTGATGTATATATATATTTAAGGCTTAACACTCATGATATCTTGCTCTCTCTCTCTCTCGCTTGCCAGTTCACCCTGACTCTGAGACAGAAACGGAGACCCAGGGTGGTACCAGTCTGGATGGCAGCCCTCCACCCCGTGGGAGAAATGGCCCCCGTTCATCCCCAATTTCTTCCAACATGGCCCAGGCTCGCCACAAGAATTTTCTTCATTCACGCTTGGAACGAGAGTAAGTATGCCCCTTCCGAAAAGGAGTTCAGGAGAAGACAATATTAATATAGGCCATTTGGGTGAGGTTGGTGAGGCTGTTGAAGTAGGATTGTTGCACTTCAAAACACCGTGTTCAGGCTCAGAATCAAATCAGGACCACCCATTAGATTGCATCAGAGAATTGAAATATCTAGTCAATTAAAGTTCAGCACTAAATTGATGGCAAATGAGGGTCAATTCAGGAGGGGTTAGAATTGGACCATTTGTGACAATGCAATGATTCTAAGCTGATGACGTGCTTAACTCCACCCCCACCCCAGCTCTGCCTGCTCTTCTCCTACACACCCGCAAATGTTCACTATCCCACATCTTAACTAGGGGAGTGTACTTTATGGATAAATTCCATCAATTCATAATTATTATTTCTGATTACCTTGGTTGCCAACTCCTTAAAGCAAATCCTCCTTTGGCTGGGAAAAAGAGAGAGAGAGAGAGTTGCTATACCAAACAATCGGCGCCCTCAAAGCTTTCTCTATCTCTACCGATTACACCCTACTTTTCTAAACAACTGTCTTAGTCAAATGATTTTTTTTACCTATCATTCTACCCCCATCCCTCCAGCCCAGGAAGAGGGAGAGAAGAGCATTAAACTCCCTTTTTCTCTTGATGACTTCAACCCTCCCTGGTAGCAGTTGTCACAGTCAATCTGATGTTCCTATGTTCTTCGTTTTATTTCTCCACCAGTGAAGCCATTGAAGCTTTGCAGCACGAAGTTTCTCGGTTGCGCCAAAGTCTAGAAGAGTCACTCCATCGGCAGTCGTCTTCTCCCCACCCATCTAAAGTCCAGGACACGGCTCACCTTTATCCAAGAGTCACTCCAGCACGGTAAGGGATGGACGAAACTATTGTTTAACGTGTAAAAATTTCGGTGCAAACTCTCCTCTGGTAAACCTCATGGCTTCTTCCCAGTCCCTGATGAGCCTATCTGGAACTACATGTTGGTGGAGATTCTCCGTCATCCAAGTCATGGTTTTGCCAAAGATGCTTTTTCAAGAGGCAAGAAGCGGCTTCTTGGATGAGAAGTGAAACATCCAAGGAAAAAAACTTCTCATCCAAGAAGCTTCTTCAGTTCTGAATGGACTTTTTTTCCTTGAAGAAGTTTCACTTCTCATCCTAGAAGCTTCTTCAGTTCTGACTGGATTTTCTTTGCTTTTCCTTGAAGACATTTCACTTCTCATCCAAGAAGCTTCTTCAGTTCTGAATGAACTTTTTCCTGTTTTTCCTTGAAGAAGTTTCGCTTCTCAGCCAAGAAGCTTCTTCAGTTCTGATTGCACTTCCTTTGTGTTTCCTTGAAGATGTTTCATTCCCCATCCAAGAAGCTTCTTTAGCTCTGACAGTTCTCTAGAAAAGTTCCTGGGATGAGAAGCAAAATGCCTTCCAGGAAAAACAAAGTCCAGTTGCCTTTTGACAAAGGGATATTTGTACCGCCAAACCTCCAGATGATATCTAGAGGGCAATAAGACTGCAAAGGCAGTTTAGTTTCTCATAAGGCAGCTGACTCACCCATTATGAAAGACATCATGGGAAACTTCCAAACAGCTAACCACAGTTCTACCATCCTGGCTGGATTCCAGACTGTTCAGAAAGACAGATTCAAAGCAAAACCAGGGTGAAAATATTGTTGCTTTCTCTCTCTGATGCCTTCACTACCTATGGAGTGGAGTGGAACGGAATACAATACAATACATTTACAATACAATACATTTACAATACAATACAATAATACAATACAATTACAATTACAATTACAATACAATACAATAATACAATACAATACAATGCAATAATACAATACAATAATTCAATTACAATACAATACAATAATACAATGCAATACAATACAATAATACAATACAATAATACAATACAATACAATATTACAATTACAATGCAGTGCAATGCAATAATACAATACAATAATACAATTACAATGCAATGCAATACAATACAATACAATAATACAATACAATAATACAATGCAATAATACAATACAATACAATACAATTACAATTACAATACAATACAATACAATAATACAATACAATACAATACAATGCAATGCAATACAATACAATAATACAATACAATACAATAATACAATGCAATACAATACAATACAATAATACAATACAATTACAGTACAATACAATAATACAGTACAATACAGTACAATACTATAATAATACAATACATTATATTTACAATAAAATACATTACAATTACAATAAAATACAATAATAATACAATACCATAATAATACAATACAACACAACACAGAACTGACTGATATTTATGACAGTTGCTGTGTCTCGGTGTGACGTCATCCTCTTTTATGACCTTCTGGCCAGTAAAAGATGCTACACCGAAGAAGCCAGGTTCACTTCACAACCATCTTAATAACTTAACAATTGCAGTGATTCACTTAACCGCTGTAGTAGGAAAGGTGTTCAAATGAGGCAAAATTCACATAACAAATGTTTCGCTTAGCCACAGAAATTGTGACCTCAACAGAGCTCGTAAGTCGAGGACTGCCTGTATGAAACTCTGCCAAGGAGTTTAGCAAACCACGGTAGCCTTGTTTGCAGGCGGATGCTAAGCTAAGCATGCTTGTTTGTGATCCATCTCACCCATGTTCACACACACACACACACACAAACAAACTAGAATAAATCACATGGAGTAAAAGGAATCCGGTCAGATTTTAGGAGTCCAGTGGTGACGTTGCCAGGGGGAGAATAAATGGATAAGTTTCTTGTTTTGTGCTTTGCTATAGTCTTGCCTTCGGTATAACATGCTGCCTCCTTCCGCAGAACTTCAAGGAAAAGCATGGTGGAATCTGATGGATCATTTCTGGCCACTGAACCAAAGGGGAGGACCCCAAAGACAACTTTGACTCAACATGGATCTGAGTTGGACTTCAGTAAGTGGCAAATGTTGTTGGCATAGTCCAGAATTAGAAACTTGGTGTCATGCAGAGTCCCTGGATTTCAGTTGTCGGCCACGACTGTCAATAGGGCCAATGGAAGGAGTTGCCCAAAGCAACTGAGAGACCCTGAGATTAATTTAGTTAGGGAGACAGCCATACTTTAGGCAAAGAGAACTATCTCCGAACAGGCTGTCTGTTTTAAATATTTTGAGAGGTCCTTGATGCTCCCTGAGCTTGGTGGTTTTCTTGCAGATGTTCCATTCCCCAAGTTAGGTGACACCATCAGTGCTACAAGGGTTTGCAGGGAGGTGGAGCAGGAGGAGGAGGAGATAGACACGGAAGAGGAGGGGAAGAAGGAGGAGGAAGAAAAGGAGGAGGAAGAAGACTGTGGGGTCCTTGGTGTTCTCTGAGCTTGGTTGTATTGTTTGTTGTTGTTATTTGTTGTTTGTTGTTTATTTGTTGTTTGGTTGTTTGTTGTTTGGTTGTTTCTTGTTTGTTTGTTGTTTATTGTTTATTGTTTATTTATTGTTTGTTTGTTGTTTGTTGCTTATTGTTTATTGTTTCTTTGTTGTTTGTTTGTTGTTTGCTTGTTGGTTGGTTGGTTGGTTGTTGGTTGGTTGTGGTTGGAGGAGGAGGAGAAGGAGGAGGAGAAGGAGGAGAAATGTGGGGCCCTTGGTATTCTCAGCTTGCTTGTTTTCTTGCAGACATTTCATTAACCAAACTAGGGAACATCATCAGTGCTAGAAGGGAGTTGGGAGGAGTAGTAAGACTGTGGGATCCTTGGTGCTCTCTGAACTTGGTTGTTCAGAGGGAACATCATCAGTACTAGTGGTATTAAATATTTTGATTAGATCGAGCCAAATGCTCTTCTGCAGTTCAGTTCATGCTCCCCAATGTTCTTGGAATCCCTGAGACAATGTAGGACTTTGCATACCAAATTAAGCTGGGATTGTCTTTTCCTGCTTTGCTCCTAGATCCTTCCGAGTCAGACGGTGGTGCACTATCAAAATTGCAGAATGGAAAACAACACATAACTTCCAGGATAAGACTATCCAAACCATGCACAGTGCAAGGACCTTACACAGGTAACAGCATCATCTCTAAGCCACCCACCCTTGTATAAACTAACATACACCACTGGGAAGTTACATCAGTAAAGAAACACAAGCAAAATCCCTTTTCACGATTCCTTTCGAAGTTGGCATTTGGGAGTTGGAAGGTTGAAAAAATTTTAAAGGACCAAAACTCGATGCAGGATTCCAAGTATGATCTTAGCAAGGCATTATAAAGTGGTACTAACACTTCACATGATCTTGATTCCATCCTTCTGTTGATGCAGCCTAGAAGTGTGTTGGCTTTTTTTTTTTGGCAGCTGCTGCACACGGCTGGCTCATATTTAAGTGATTGTCCGCTACGAAATCCTTCTCACAGCTACTACTGTTGAGTAATATTGAGCTTATACGTAACAGCCGCCTGCAAATCCACAATTCGAGTGCTTCTGCTCTCTTCGAGAGTCCTTCTGTCCGAGACCAACTCTCCGCTCCGTAGAGCAGGATAGAAAAGATGTCGCATCATCGCACAAGCCTGATTTTTTTCAATCTTAATTTGGTTTCTTAGGGACACAGTATCTCGTTTCCGCTCCGGGGTCTCCAGATCTCAAGAGACTCCAAACCTCTGCTCTCAGTCCCCAGAATGTCCGGCTGAAACATGGAGAAGACCCTGCTGGTCTCTTGGATGGCAAGGAAACCAAAGGTGGATTGACCCTCTCTGATACAGGTAGCCCTCGACTTAACAAGTGACTCTTTGAAGCCATAACGGCACTGAAAGAAAGGGACTTATGGCCGTTTTTCACACTTTGCACAAGCGGGCAATTCCAGAGAAGTGTGAAAACATGTTTGCAGGTGTGGCATCAAGTTTCAACCAGCTCCCTGCTCTGACCTTCATCACCTTTGTGGTGATAACGCAGGCAAAGGTTCAGAAATGATTTTGGAACCCTTGGTTAAACATTAACCGGATTTATTGCTGAATTCCCGTTTAAAAATCAGGACCTCTCCTTGGTTTTTTACTTGTGAATTCTTTCTTTCTTTCTTTCTTTCTTTCTTTCTTTCTTTCTTTCTTTCTCTCTTTCTTTCTTTCTCTCTTTCTTTCTCTCTTTTTTGCCTGCCTGCCTGCCTTCTTAGTTTTTTTCTTTCTTCCGTATCTCAAAGAAACCTTAACCTGCCCCCTCCCTTCTCTCACCCTTCCTTCCTTCCCTCCCTCCCTTCTTCCTTCCTTCTTCGTTTCTTTTTTCCTTCCTCCTTTCCTCCCTCCCTTCTTAATTTCTTTCCTTCCTTCCTTCCCTCCCTCCCTCCATTCTTCCTTCCTTCCTTCTTAGTTTCTTTCTTTTCCTTCCTTCCTTCCTTCCTTCCTTCCCACCCCGCCTCTCTCTTTCTTTCTTCTATCGACCTACAAGCCTCAACATATTCCCTGCCGGAGCCCCTGCAAATAAACCAAGCTTGCAAAACATGGTTTGCATTTTACAAAAGGAGAATGCCTTTCAGAAGCTGGAAGAACCCATATTACATTTTCTTGTTTGTAAAGGCTTCTATGTCCATGTCAGCTTGTTTGACATGGCCGCCTATTTCATTGTAATCGGAATTATCGCCTTCCATTTTCTTTAAGGTTCCCCTAGAGATGGATCCAGACCTTCTAAGCAAAGAGCGACCGAAGGGTGGTTGTGTCCCTCGTGTAAGGATTCTTCAAACTCCAGGAACAAAGACATAGCCGGTGAGACAAACTTCTGAAGACAGGGACAGCCCTGAACAGTTTAAAAGTTTTTCTCCATTTTATTTTTATTTGTCTTTTAATGACCCCATAATCCCATACATCAAGGGGATGCGGTGGCTTAATGACCATCGTAGCGTTTTCCCAGCATCCCGTAATCCAAATTCGGGCGCTTGGCAACTGACTCATATTTGCGACCTTCGAGGGGGAAACCACAACCGTGTGACGAGGTTAACCAATGCAAGGATTCACTTAACAACGGGGGGCAAGACAAGCCGTAAAATGGCCCTTGAGAAATGTTTCACTTAGCAACATAAATTTGGGGCTCAGCTGTGGCCGTAACTCGAGAGCCACCTGTACTGTGTGGTGCCGGAGATTTCTTCCCCACCACCAAGAATATTTAAAGGATATTGTTAAAATAAAAATAAAAATGGGCCCAAGGGGACTGTTCAATATTTTATTTCCTTGTCCTCCTCAGGAGCAGGAGATCGCAAGGAGAACGCTCCAGAAGAAAGCTCTAGAACCCAACCAAAGTTTAACCAACACCAGCAACCAAAACAGGCCGGCCTCTGGTACTTGGCGGTGCCGTCTGCAGCTACCTCTCTGAATTACATCCCAGCTATTCCCTTGGCACAATACCCCATCTCCTCCATAATGTAAGTATGGCTTTTCCCAACATGTGTCGGTTATACACACACACACACACACACACACACACATGAAGAACCGTTGCAGGAATTTGGGTTTGCCAAGGTAAGAGTAGCGCCCATTTATTTGAGGGGTCCTTGGTGCTCTCTGAGCTGGGTGGTTTTCTTGCGGAACATTTCATTACCCAACTAGGTAATGTCATCAATTCTAGAAGGGAGTGGGGTTTGCAGGGGGAGAGGAGGAGGACGACTGTGGGGTCCTTAGTGCTCTCTAGCTTTGTTGTTTACTTGCAAACATTTCATTACCTAACTAGGTAACATCATCAGTGCTAGAAGGGATTGGGGTTTGCAGGGAGGAGGGAGGGAGGAGGAAGAGGAGGAGGAGGAGGACTGTGGGGTCCTTGGTGATCGCTGAGCTTTGGTTTTTTTCTTGCAAACATTTCATTATCAAACTGGGTAATATCATCAGTGCTAGAAGGGATTGAGGTTGGGAGGGGGGAGGAGGAGGAGGAGGAGGAAGAGAAGGAGGAGGAAGAGAAGGAGGAGGAAGAGAAGGAGGAAGAGGACAACGATGACGACTGTGGGGTCCTTGGTGTTCTCTGAGCTTTGTTCTTTTCTTGCAAACATTTCATTACCAAACTAGGTAACATCATCAGTGCTAGAAGGGAGTGTGGTTTGTAGGGGGAGGGGGGAGGGAGAAGGACTATGTGATCCTTGGTACTCTCTTAAGTTTTGTTCTTTTCTTGCAAACGTTTCATGACCCAAACTAAGTAACATCATCAGTGCTAGCAATCAGGATGATGAGCAGCACTGGTGGTGTTCCCTAGTTTGGGTCTGCAAGGAAATCACCAAGGTCAGAGAGCACCAAGGACCCTGCGCTACAAATATGCTCCTTGAAAGCTAAGGTCTGCTTGGAGTTGATCTTGGCAACGACACCACATTAGCTGGCTTGTTTGGCTTCTCTGTTGAGCTGGAAGCCACATGCATATCTCATCCAACCCAGGATCCACACCTCCCAAGGTTAACTAGGTGCAGGCATCTGCCGTGATGGTTCTTTGACGTCTCCATTTTTCCTCTTTTCTTCCCGGACAGCTATTCTCCGCCACCCGTCACTACCTCAATCTGCTCTTCGGTAGCTCTTCCGGCTTATGATGCCACCAGACCGCAAGAATCAGAGTGGAAAACATCACCGCAGCGTGTCCGGGAGTATCACTGCTGCTCCAGGACCTTCTTGCCTTCCACCAGTTTGGAAGACTTAAACTGGACTTTAAACCGGGCCGTGGAAGCTGCTAAAGACATGAAGTTCACCACCGAACAGATGAACAAATCTCTAAGTTGGGCCTTAAGGAAAGCCAGGAGCCCCAGGACGTCCTGTCTCTTCTGACCAGAATGGACCTAAGAGAAGAGAAAGCCACGGAACGAGGGAAACCAATAAAATGGACCGTTGGGACTCCGCGCATGTTTTGTTGGGTTTTGTGTGCCAAAGAACAACGCCTGCAACCCCTTAGTTGACTGGGGAGAATAACGTATCCTCAGCGTTTGGGAAAAGTGGACTTTTGCAACAGTGCTTCCTCTATTTTGCTCCCTTCTTCGAACAATTGGGATGCCTTCTGCTATTTTGGAAAGCCTCTTCTTTTGGACCTGGGCTTTGTAGCTTCCTCTCAGGGATGTTGCTATTAATAATGTTCATAATAATAATACTGTAGGAATAATAATAAATAATAGGCAGCTTGGACACAAGAGGCAAAGGTGAGGAAAGAAAGAAACAAGATGCCTGCCTTCTTCGAATACATTCTAGGGATTTGAGGTGTCCATTGTGGTCTCTGAGCTTGGTGGTTTTGCTGCAGACATTTCATTACCCAACTAGGTAACGTCATCAGTGTTTCAGTTGGGTAATGAAACGTCTGCAAGAAGACAACCAAGCTCAGGGAGCCCACAGTCCTCCTCCTCCCATCCCTCCTTCTTGCACTGAAGATGTTACATAGTTGGGTCATGAAACATCTGCAAGAAGACGAGCTCAGAGAGCTCCTCCCCCCACCCCACTCCTTCTTGCACTGATAATGTTACATAGATGGATCCTGAAACATGTGCAAGAAAACAAGCAAGATCAGGACCAAGGACCCCTTAGCATGAAGGCTATTGTAGACGTTTTTAACTCAGTTTAGGGCTTTGGAAGCAGGATTCTTTCTTCTGTGCCTGTTGTGCAGTTCCTGGGCCTCCCGTTGCACTATTAATATTAATAAGGGTTTTAATAATAAAGAATACAGAATAATAATTTTTAAAGGCCATTATTTTATTTTTATTTTTTACTTTTTGTGGCAGCTATATCTGCTTGGACCACAGGAGGGCACTGTTTCCTGTCCCTGAAATGGTATAGGCAGGGCTTCTGCTAAAGAAGGGGTTGGACTAGAAGACCTCCAAGTGTCTTTCAATTCTGTTATTCTGTTAATTAAAAACTGAACCAAATGGAAGCAAATAATTTTGCCCTAGAGCCGGCTGTCGTAATGTTTCCTTAGCAGTCTACGGCCCCCTTACAACACAAACACAATTATTCTGTAAATATTGGTGCGTGTCTTTTGTTCACGGAGTCCCCTCCGATAATAAACACTGTAGTGAAAGTGACCGGTGAGGAATATGGTCTCTACCTGAGCGCCAATTAAAAAGGAAAAGCAAGATGCACAAGGAACAGCTCCTTAACACCACTGAAAAAGGGACATTGATGACGGGGAGGCAAATGTTTCTTCAAAACTCAGGCACCCCAAACATGCATGGAGCTAAGATCCCTGAATTGGGTAGAGAAAACCCCTCTACCTTTGCAAAGGGGGGTTCTTGGCCTCCTGAAAATAGAAACCACCAAGTAATCCAGGTAAAGCAAAAAGTGTTCATTAAGGGGGGGAAGGTCAAGTTTTTTTTTAATAGGGTATAGAAACAAAGGATATGTACATTTGGCACATGTGATGTCAAATAATAAAACAATAAAATACATTGATTGCCTGTGAAGTTTGAACAATTGATAAGTTGCTGAAAAGGTGAGCTCTTGCATAGGAAAGAAATGATCTTGGCTAAAAGAAAAGACTATCTGCAAGATAAAAGGCCTTCAGCCCCCGGGTGATAGGATTAGCCCTCACTCAAGATCCAAACTTGGACAAAGCCATTAAGCCATAATAGGAATTGCCCAACACCCTTTTGGAACACAACCCTCTTCATCACATTGTCCTATTAATAAGGTGCTAATAATAAAGATACAGGATAGTAGCCTAAAAGCGTTTTTTTCCTGGCTGTTATTCCTTCTTGGGCCACAGGATGGCACTGTTTTCCGTTTCCAGGGTGCTGCAGAACAGGTAATACGAGGCTGCAGTACCTGCTTTCACCACACGATGGCACGATATTCTGCCCCTCAGCATTGAAGTTATCAAACAGGCCTCGGATGGCCTCAATAATAAAACAAGATAAAACCCTAAAAAAACCATTAAAAGGTGTTTTTTTTCCTGGCTGTTATTCCTTCTTGGGCCACAGGATGGCACTGTTTTCCGTTTCCCGGGTGCTGCAGAACAGGTATACGAGGCTGCAGTACCTGCTTTCACCACACGATGGCACGATATTCTGCCCCTCAGCATTGAAGTTATCAAACAGGCCTCGGATGGCCTCAATAATAAAACAAGATAAACCCCTAAAAAAACCATTAAAAGGTTTTTTTTCCTGGTTGCTGTTCCTTCATGGACCACAGGATGACACTGTTTTCCGTTTCCCAGATGCTGCACAACAGCTGCGCAAGAAAGACCCGTTTCAAAGGTTCAATGCTCTAAGGGACAGGAAACAGCTCCCTCCGGTGGTGACAGTCGGTACTGCAGCCACACAAAACAGGTTTTCGATGGTATTTTTGTGTGGCTGCAGTACCGACTGTCACCACCGGAGGGAGCTGTTTCCTGTCCCTTAGAGAGAGCATTGAAGTTTTCGTAGGTCTTTTAAAGTCGGTTTAAGTTTTTTGAAGCGGGACTCTCCTTGTGTTGCGGCCCGGGGTGGAGGGAAGACTAAAAAGGATGGACGGGAAGTCGGCCGTCGTTCTTCTCAGGCATCGGGGGACGGACAGGAAGTTCACAATGCCTAGAAGGTCGCTACGGAAGGAAGTTGGGAGGGTGACTGAGAAGGAGGGGAAAGGAAGTCGGCCATGCTGGGAAGGGATTTCTTTTTGTGCCCGTTTACCTGCTTTGAACAGAGGATGGCGCTGTTTTCTGCCCACCCAGGGGCTGCCGAACAGGCACAAAAGGAGGATTCCTGTTCCAAAAAGCCTTAAACCGAGTTAAAGGGGCTTAATATAGCTTCAATAGGTGCAGAATAATCACCTTAAAATACAGTGGAAAAAGGTTTCTTCCTTTCTGTGGCTGCAATTCCTGCTTTGTCCACAAGGCGGCAGAGTTTTCTGTCCCTTAGCGATCGAATTGAGGCCATCAAAAAGGCCGCCTCGATGCTAACGCTATGGGACAGAAAACTCTGCCGTCCTGTGGCCAAAGCAGGAATTGCAGCCGCCGAAAGAAAGACACCCTTTTAAGGTTTAATTTTAAGGTTATCGTCCTGTATCTTTATTATTAACGCCTTATTACTGTTGGAAGTTAAAACCCACCCCTCTCCTAGGAAAATGAAATATCCTAGGAAATACTAAAAAGGCAGAATATTTCCCCAAGCCATGTGGTCTCGTCCACCATTAAACCATCTTTCCAAACAGCCTCCAGGTTTCCAGTGTCTTTTTCCCCGCTTGGAACTGAACCCAGAAGGATAATTCTTCCAACATTACCACGGGGACTGGAGGCCCATTTGCTGCAACACAGCGACAGGAAAAGAAATCCTGCTTCAAACACCATGAACCAAGTTCAGAAGGCCTAGGATGGCCTATTAATAACGAGGGTTTAATAATAAATAAACCTTAAAATGCCATTACAAAGGTTTCTTTGGTGGCTGCTATAACCTGCTTTAGCAGCAGGATGGCGCTCTTTTCTGTCCCTTACCATTAACATTGCGGCCATCAATGTTAGAGCTTGTTAACTCAGTTTAAGTCTTTTGAAGCAGGATTCCCTCTGTGCCTTGTTGCAGCCCCTGGGACTCCTGTTATCCTATTAATGTTAATAATAAGGGGTTTAATAATAAGGATACAGAATAACAACCTTAAAATCTCACAAAAAGAGTTTCTTTTTGTGGTTGCTATTCTTTCTTTGTCCGCAGGACTCAGATTCTCGCTGTATGGCTGATTAAAAAAACCAGTCTTCCCATATTGCTAGCAAAGGAGAACATGTTGGGTTGCTTGGAGAAGAACGGGAACAGAAAGATTGCATGTAAACTTGTAAAGGAATATCAAGGGCTCCTTCCTGAATCAATCGTGACTGTATATTAAGTCTAAACTCAAAGCTCTTCCATTGCATTGTGGCAGTTGAAGTTTCATGTCCTGCTGGCAGGAATCTTGTGGAAGTGTTGTGTGCCTGTCAGAATCCCCTAGGCTCCCCAAATAAGTTTTGGATCACGCTGTCATTCCATATTGGCTACGTTTGCAGGCCTTGCCCCAACCCCAAGACAAGACACACCTGGGCTGTTGATGCTGCAGTCTCTTTATGAGCAGGGAGTTACGTACGTTTTGTTGAATTTACTTTGGGTTAAGATTTGTTAAAGTGGACGTTTCCTCCCTTAGAAGAAATCCAGCCTGCTAAAATCCCTTTATCTCCTTCTCAAGATTCATTCCTGGACTAGGTAGGCAGCCAAACCGGTTGGTTGGCAAACAGAGGCAGACTGAAGGGAAGGCAGGAAGCAGCCCAGGGCTGCCAAACCGATCGGATTTCCTCTCCCACCTTTTCCCACACGAGATCGTAAGCCCTGCCCCGGGCCCTCTGTGCATGGTTCCATGCACCAGGGTGCACTGTGCGAGCATTCTTGAAAGCTTGCCTTCAGCATCCCTTTGAGAGTCAACTTTACCGCAGGCTTAGCCTTTCGCCGGGACCTGGGGATGGAGACTCAACGGCGGGGGGACGTATGATGCAGCCACCGCTTCTTTCTCCCCTGGAAAGGGCAGATCCCGTCTCTTTTCGGGTCCTTCCATCAACGCAGCACCCCCTCTCTCTCGATATTCGGCAACTAACCAGCACAAACAAAAACCCCGGCAAGGAATAACAACATTGTGGCAGCATTTGAAAAGGCAAGTGTTTTGTTTTTAAAGAAAGTGTATCAGCCAGGGACTGGGAATCTTGTTACAAAATTGCTTGGAGCAGCCAAATTTCTTTTAAATTTATAAAACGCGAGGTTTGAAGCAAAAGAGAAACGGAAAAACAAAAAAAATCCAGTTTCCCGCCTTTGGCCACCCAGTTATTCCAGCCTGTTTCATGCTTCCTTCTTGGACCCTGTTCACGCCTGGTCTTCTTTCAGCCACCGCAGAAGCTGAGGCGCATAGTAGGTGATGATGACATCGGCTCCTGCGAAGAGAAGCGTTTCCAAAAAAAATGATTTATTTATATTTTCTTTTTTGTAGAAGAAGCCGGCTCCCAGCTGATTCAGCCCATTTGTTGTCCAGCGAAGGACCATCCTCCACAGCCAAGGTTGGTGTCATTCTCCCAGGAATCCCAACAGGTGGGATTCAGCCCCTCTTGGCACCTCCAGCCCCCTTTCTCCCTTCCTCCCCCTCCCACCTTAGGCTGGGCACTGGCTTTAGTCTCCTCTTCGCCAGCATCTGCAGTCCTCGTTGCCCTTCCTCCCTTCGCTCACCTGCTCGCCTGAACCCGGCCATGGCCTCCGTCACTGCCGCCTTCAGGTCAAAGGCCCCGGCCTGCGCCCCGTGCCACAGCATGGCAAACTCTCCCGAGACGTGGTAGACAGCCAGCGGGTGGCTGGGATGCTGGGGAAACATGCATTTAATGGGAGCAGTGGGAGGGGGGCAGCCAGGCATCCACCATTACTGCCCAATCTCGCGGGGGGGGGGAAGGGAAAGGAAGGGAGGGGCTTACTTTGTCCTTCACTTCCCGCACGAGGTCAAGGTAGGGCATCCCAGGCTTCACCATCAACATGTCTGCCCCCTCCTGCACATCCCGGTCCTGGAGGGGAGGGGATACAGCAGAGGGAGGTCAGGGGAGTGTAGCAGAGCCGCTTCACGGGACAGGCAGGTGCTTAACCCGACGGGCAGCCAAGTTCACATTCCTGACCTTCCACAGTCCTGACTTGGCTCTGCCAGAGCACAACTACACACACAGAGACAGAGCTTGTTTTCTGGGCCAAAGCCTGCAGGTGCCCAGCCTTGCCTTTTCTGCCCACTCCTTTGGGCAACACCAGCAATATATATTCCCTTATCTGTGGTTTGGGGGACAGGGAGGCAGCGTTGCCTGCTCCCCAATAACAAAAGCCCAACAGTCCACAATAGAAAGCGTCCTCCCACATTGCATGACGGTGTGGCATGCTGGCTCGACAGCCGCGGAGATAAAGACACTACAGAGAGTGGTGAGCACAGCCCAAAAACATCGTGGGCTGTCCCCCCTGACACCACTAGATGACCTCGCTAGGGCTCGCTGCCTTAGAAGAGCGAGGAAAATCCTCACATCCCGGTCAGTCCTTCTTCACTCTCCTACCATTGAGTAGGAGATAGAGAAGCAGAGCCAGCTGCACCAACGGGCTGAAGAACAGTTTCTACCTGTGGGCTGTCAGACTTCTGAACGGAAAATCACTTCGTGTCAACATAGTATGACAGACTTGCGGGGCTGTGGTGTTGTGCAACAAGGTCACATAGTGTGATAAGACTGGGACTGGGTTAGGAATTTCTGTCCTCACTGTGAGTTGTGTTGCACGAAGGGAGGCTCAGCCAATCTCATTGTACAACAGGTTGTACTCTGACCATAAAGGTAATAATAAAACAGCCCTTTGAAGCAAAAGATGAACCGTGTGACAGTCTGACCTCCCAGAACTGCAAACAATTTCACCTGATCCCTTGCGAAAAACGCTCTGCCTTGACTAAGCCTCCTGCCCCGTGGAACCTCGCCAAGAGTGTTAGTCAAATGCACCCCCACACACACACCTCCGCCCCGTGGTGGGATTCAAATATTTTTACAACTGGTTCTGTGGGCGTGGCAGGGGAAAGGATACTGTAAAATCCCCTTTTTTCGTGGCTTGCACAGGAGAACGGAGCTGGAAAGTAGGTTAGCAGGACGGGGAAGAAATAGGGATTTTACAGTGTCCTTCCCCTGCCACACCCACCAAGCCACGCCCACAGAACCGGTTGTAAAAAAAAAATTGAATCCCACCACTGGGGAACACCCTCGATGAACATCCAGCAGCGCCCTTAGGGCCCACTTGCTCCACAAGCCCAGCTGGTTTTATCTCCCAAGGCCACTCACCACCGCCCGCAGAGCCAAGCCTCGAGATCCAGGAGGAAGCTGGTAACACCGCCGGTCCCCAAAGGCGGGCTTGGATAAGGCCGCGTCTCTACGCAAAGCAGAAGACTCCGAATGACCTCCTTTCGCTCCCCAGGCACCAAAGGGTTGAAGTTCTCCTTGGCAGCTGCTCGGTTGCCTGCGCTTTTGGTCATGGGGGTCCCACTTCCCGACCCCAAAAAAAACCAGGCCCAGCCACCCTCACCTGAAAGGGCCGTAGAAGCAGGAAGCAAATTTGGCACTGTAGCTCAGGACTGACACCTGCAGGGATAACAGCATGGCAGTCGCACATACGTCTTCCCAGACCCTGAGCACCTCCCGCTCTTCTCCCCACGGAGCTGTGCAGAACCTGAAAAAGCTGGTCTCTCGGGGCCTCTGCGCTTGGGACTTGGCCCTGGACTGACCTGCTTCAGCGTCCTGCAAAAGAGGCTCCTGGCCACATCTGTTTGGAGCCTGCTAGTCCCTCACACCCACCTTATTGCCCAGGCCGTTGGTCACCAAGGCCTCCTTGATCGCATGGATGCGCCCGTCCATCATATCCGAGGGGGCCACGATGTGGCAGCCTGAGGAAAGGTGACAAGAGGTGTGAACTGGCGATGGTGGCGGCTTCTCTGACCAGGGTTCCTCCAAGGGAGAAGCAAGGCTAAGTGTGTCCTGGAGCAGGGGCCTGTTGTGGTTCGTTGGCAGCAGGTGCAGATGGCTGAGGTCCCTGAGAGTGAGGACTTGGATGAGGGGCCCGCGTGTGATGCAGGGATGGGGCCAGGACCATCAGGGAGTAGAATGCTGCCTTTGGAGATGGTGGAGGCTGGCAGCATGAGGAGGTTCCTGAGGAGCCTGTGCCAGGGCTGCTCGAAGGAAAGAGCAGCTGCAGCAGCATGGACGACTCGGGAATAAGGCTGCAAGGTAATGGCCCCTCCCTTAAGAGATAAAAGCCAGCTGAGAAACCGGAGTTCTTTGCAGGAAGCAAAGAAGTTTTTGCACTCAAGCCTTGTGGACGTTCGGACTATCTTGGTTGGTATTTGAAAACTCTTCGTGTTTGAAATCTTTCTTAGTAACTTTATCTAGTCTTCTTGGCAGCCTTGCACCACCTTGGCAAGGCTCGTTCCTATCAGAGACAATGAGTTCGAAACAGCCTTTTAACCGGGAAGGAACGGAATTCGTAAAGAAACATTAAAAGGTATTGCTGTTACCTCTGTTTCGTGTCAGTTTCCTGGGAACAAGGTTTGGGTCAGAACAGGGCCAGGCTCTTGGTGGAAGTCCAGCCCCGCCTCACCTGTTCTGCCTGCCCCAGCTTACTCCCAAGTAGATGCCCCAGAAGTGCCCTGCAAGCCAAGGAAGCAAGCACCTTACCTGCCTTGGCGTAGGCCAGGGCCACCTCAGCGAGTCTCCGGCAGCTGGCCTCATTGTCAAGGGTGCCGTCCTTCCGAAGGAGGCCTGAAAGGCAAGGCAAGCGATACTCTCCCAGCCCCTCTGCGCCCCTCACCCCAGATTGACAAGGGAGAAGGCGGCACTAGGGCGCCCTCTCAGAAGCCATTTTGGCATCTGCACCTCAAGCTCCTAGTCCTTCCCGAGCCCGGCAGCACTCACCGCAGTGCCCGTGGGAGGTGTAAGGGCACAAGCAGACATCGCAGGCGACCAGCAGCTCAGGGAACGAAGAGCGGATCGCCCGTATGGCCTGGATGGCGGGGGTGTCTTTGGCATCCGCTGCAGAGCCGCGCTCATCCTGTGGAGGAGAGAGGGAAGAAGCAGCTGCCCACCTACCCGCCTGGAAGGAAGGCCCCCTGCCCAGGAGCCGAGGCTCAAACACCAGCTCAAGAAGCCCACCTTCGTGGCCCGGCTTGGGACGCCGAAGATCAGCACGCACGCCAGCCCATCGGCCACCAGGGGGGCCAGCAGCTCCTCCAGCTTGTTGACCCCGCGCCTGTGGGGGAGGGGGGGGAAGGGGTCACTTGTCAGGGCGACTCGCAGAAAGGGAGGCAGATGCCAAAGAGCTGAGTGGGATCAAGCCGAGAAGTTTGAACCCGGAGATCGTGCAGAACGGGGGGTCTTCAAACTTGACAACTTTAAGACTTGTGGACTTCAACTCCCAAAATTCCTCCTCCAGTCACGTTAGCTTAGGGATTCTGGGAGTTGAAGTCCGCAAGTCTTAAAGCCGCCAAGTTTGAAGACCCTTGTAATACAAGAACAGGAAATGCATCACAGGAACAATAGAGATGAAACCTGGAGGGGCAGTGTGATACAGGAAACCATTACAACAGAGGGGAATGATAGAGCTGCGTATCAGATAGAGCAGGGGTCTTCAGACTTGACAGCTTTGTGGACTTTCAACTCCCAGAATTCCTCCTCTAGTCATGTTAGCTCGGGAATTCTGGGAATTGGAAGTCCACAAGTCTTCAACTTGTGTCCCCAAGTTTGGGGAGCCCTGGTGTAGAACATGATGGTCTCCATGAAGATCTGGGGGTGGGGGAGAGAGGGGGTGGCCCTGCAGGCTCGACTGGCCAATTCCAGCTCTTTGCATAGAGTTCCCCCATATCAAAGAAAATTTAAGCAAACTACCCGTATATCTATAGAGCTATAAAATGTGAAATATAAAAACCTTAGACTGTCTACTATTGACCTCACCCCTTTCCTAAGAGGTCGGTAGGGGCGTGCATAAGCGCACGAACGTGCCTACCGTCCCTGTCCTATTGTTTCTTTTTTTATTTTTCTTATATGTATCCATGTATTCATAACTATGTTTATATTTCTACCAGTTACCTTGTAATCACTTGACAAAATAAAATAATAAAATAAAATAAAATAAAATAAAATAAAATAAAATAAAAAAATAATAAAATAAAATAAAATAAAATAAAATAAAATAAAATAAAATAAAATAAAATAATAAAATAAATAAAATAAAATAAAATAAAATAAAATAAAATAAAATAAAATAATAATAAAAATAAAAAATAAAATAAAATAAAATAAAATAAAATAAATAAAATAATAAAATAAAATAAAATAAATGTGATCCATCCCACTCTGGTCCCCCCAAGAGATTTCCAGCCTGCTAATGTAAAATTTAAATTAAAAGTGACCTTGGGCAGCCAGCACGGCCTCTGCCTTAATCTTCAGTTAACAATGGGGTCCAAAGCAGCAAGAGAGAGAAGAGATACTACTCTGGGCTCCCTCACATGCATGCACACACACTTTTTATTTTTTTTTTTATTTTGCACAAGCAGGCGGAGGGAGGTAACAGGCGCACACACACACTGGCCATCTCCCAAGGGCTGGGCTGGGATTTCCACACATTGTTATCTCCTGAGGGCAGCCGGTTTGGAAGTTTTCTCAGGGGAAAGAAGGAGCTTCTTCCGAAAGCCGTTTTTATCTCCCAGCTCACCCACAGGTCCAGGCAGGGTGGGTGGGGCAGGGTGGGGCGCACACACCCACATACCAGCCTCGAGCTGCTTTAAAATGTGCTTTTTTTTTTCCCCTCCTTCCCCCCCCCCTCAAAAAATAAAAATAAGCAGCCTTAAGAGGTGATTCTGGTGGAGGGGGAAAAAAATCAAGGAAGGAGATCAAGGAAAGTAGCCCCCCACCCCCGTCTTCCTTCCTCCTCCTCCTCTACTCTCCGGGCTCCTCCAGACCCCCCAAACCTTCTGGGCTCCCCTTTTTCCACTCCGCTCATGGGAAGAAGAGCTGGCAGGCCTCAAAAGGGAGCCTGGCTGGGCAGGCAGGGCGCGCCGATAACCCGGCGAGGGGGCAGCCTCTTCCAGGGCAAGGCAAGGCGGGGGGTTGGGCGTCCCTGGGCAGTCGGGCTCCGCTGCACAGCCGCCCGCCTCGGCCCACCCGGACAAGGAAGCGCGAGGCCGACTTACCGAGCTTGGCCGGGCAGGCTGGCGATGGGCTCCACGGCATCCTGGCTGTCCCTGCAAGGGTCAAAGTCAAGGGAGAAGCGCCATCAAGGGTGGGGGCACGACGGGACGACGGACGGGCCCACGAAGGAGCCGCGAGGCCTCTGCCGGGCTCCCCACCTCCCCACCCCCGGGGACCCAGGCAGGCTCGGCGCCTCCCGGACCGAGCGGATCTTCGGCGGGGGGCTTCACCGGGAAGCTTTGAAAAGGCCTTCAAGAAGAGATTTGGGGCTGCCCTCGGTGGTGGGTCGGGTCTCCCGCTTGGGCGGGGCGGGGGGTTGGACTAGATGACCTCCAAGGTCCCTTTCCAACTCTGCTTTATCCGTGAAGAGGCGTCGCAGTTTGGCAGTGGCGGCCCTCTTCTCCCTCCGCTCCCACCCGGCCGGAGCTGGATCGCCGGGCACTTACGAGACGAAGATCGGGTAGACGAGATGCCGGGCGTGGAGGGCGGCGGGCGTCGCCTGCCACGAGCGAAGCACCGGGTGGAAGTAGCCGCTGTGCAAGGGGGCTGAGCCTGCATGGCGGGGGCCAGCCGCGGCTTCCCGAGCCTTTGGCGGTCGCCGGACAAGGGGGCCCGTTCCCTGCGCTCCGCTTCCGAGCAGGGAGGCTGACCTGGCGGGCGGAGCGGTGGCTTCCTCCTTCTCCTCCTCCTCTTCCTCCTCCTCCCCGAAGACCCGCCCCGCTTTAAAAGGCCCAACGCGGTGCTTAGCCAAAGCCCCCCTCTCCAAGCGCTCCCACCCCGCAGCCTCTCCGCCTCTCTCGCTCTCTCTCCCTGCAGCTAAGACCGGCCAAGAGGCGCGCACACTTTCTTCGCTCGCCGCATCCAGCGAGCCGGTCCTGGGACTCCCTGGCCCGAGGCTCCCGCCCCGCCCCCGTTGGCTTTAGGGAGGGGACGGGCCCCCCTTTCCCCCTTGGCTGCTTTGGCGAAATGTGGCCCCGTTTCTCCCCACCTTTCAGGCCGAGGCTCTCCAAACTTGGCAGCGTTTAAGGCTTGTTGGACTTCAACTCCCAGAATTCCTGAGCTGACGTGACTGGAGGAGGAATTCTGGGAGTTAAAGTCCACAAGTCTTAAAGCTGTCACGTTGGAAGACCCCTGATCTATCATCTGTCTGTCTGTCTATCATCTCCTCATCCATCCATCATCTATCACAAGGGTCTTCCAACTTGGCCAGCTTAAGACTTGTGGACTTCAACTCCCAGAATTCCTGAGCTGACGTGACTGGAGGAGGAATTCTGGGAGTTGAAGTCCACAAGTCTTAAAGCTGTCACGTTGGAAGACCCTGATCTATCATCTGTCTGTCTGTCTATCATCTCCTCATCCATCCATCATCTATCACAAGGGTCTTCCAACTTGGCCAGCTTAAGACTTGTGGACTTCAACTCCCAGAATTCCTGAGCTGACGTGACTGGAGGAGGAATTCTGGGAGTTGAAGTCCACAAGTCTTAAAGCTGTCACGTTGGAAGACCCTGATCTATCATCTGTCTGTCTGTCTATCATCTCCTCATCCATCCATCATCTATCACAAGGGTCTTCCAACTTGGCAAGCTTAAGACTAGTGGACTTCAACTCCCAGAATTCCTGAGCTAACGTGACTGGAGGAGGAATTCTGGGAGTTGATGTCCATAAGTCTTAAAGCGGTCACGTTTGAAGACCCCTGATCTATCATCTCTTTGTCTGTCTGTCTGTCTATCATCTCCTCATCCATCCATCATCTATCACAAGGGTCTTCCAACTTGGCCAGCTTAAGACTTGTGGACTTCAACTCCCAGAATTCCTGAGCTGACGTGACTGGAGGAGGAATTCTGGGAGTTGAAGTGCACAAGTCTTAAAGCTGTCACGTTGGAAGACCCTGATCTATCATCTCTCTGTCTGTCTGTCTGTCTATCATCTCCTCATCCATCCATCATCTATCACAAGGGTCTTCCAACTTGGCCAGCTTAAGACTTGTGGACTTCAACTCCCAGAATTCCTGAGCTGACGTGACTGGAGGAGGAATTCTGGGAGTTGAAGTCCATAAGTCTTAAAGCGGTCACATTTTAAGACCCCTAATCTATCATCTGTCTGTCTGTCTATCATCTCCTCATCCATCCATCATCTATCACAAGGGTCTTCCAACTTGGCAAGCTTAAGACTAGTGGACTTCAACTCCCAGAATTCCTGAGCTAACGTGACTGGAGGAGGAATTCTGGGAGTTGAAGTCCACAAGTCTTAAACTGTCAAGTTTGGGGACCCCCTGCGTTTAGTAGTGTGTTGCCCCCTCCCCACACATCCCTCGCCTGCCTTTTGTCAACCGTTACAGAAGATGCAACACTACTCAAGTTTCCTTTTTGTTTATTAACACACAGCAAGCGTGACAGTAGATAACTTTTCTCTTTTTAAATACAGTACATGGGTCAGCACATCGCCCTCACACAATCCCCCCCCCTTTTTTTCACGAAGACAAGCCAAGTGGTGGCGTTTTATAAAAATAGTGTGTCGCTACAAAAGTATAAATTAATGCTACCGGTATTAAGAAATATTAAACACAGTAAAACTTATGAGGATTAAGAAAAATATTCATTAATACCTGTAGAAAACTCTGGCCTAAAAATATTTTTTTTTTTTTTGTATATACTTTTTTAAATTTTTCTGTTTATCTCTTCTTTTTTTTAAGATGACGCTTCGATTTACGCAGCTCTCCCAAGGTAGCAAAGATGCCGTCTCGGAAGCATCTCATATTGCCAGAACAACCAAACTACCCCCACACACACACACAGGTGCAATGCAGGTGCTTTTTCCTCCGTGCCAGGCCTGGTTGGGCCTTTCCACACCACCATCCCAATTTCACAAGGGGAGGGAGGGAGGAAGGGGTCTTAACAGGCTGCCCGGCTGCTGACGTTCACCGCAGTTTTAACCTCCACACCATGGAAGTGATCGACAATGGGTTGACTCTACCCAAGGGGCCAACCCTCCTCTTGCAGCAGAAGTTGGCAGTTGGCAGACAGAGGAAGCTCCCAAGAAAACACCAAAGAGGTAGAAAATGTGGAGAGGGGTCATTTCTTCAAGTTGGCATCGGCCCCATCTGCTTGGAGGAGGAGGAGGAGGAGGAAGAGGAGGGAGGAGGAGGAGGAGGAGGAGGAGGAGGAGGAGGAAGCCTCCCCTAATCCTTGGAACACGTGCCCACAAGAACTTTGAGCCCTTTCCAGCAACCCAATAAGTCCTTCACCCTCCTACCCAGCCACTGCCCTGCGGCCCCCAATGAGGTTGTCCCCCTCTCCCATGCTAAAGATGGCTGCATCAGCTTCAGCCCTCGACTGGGCGACGGCAGAGGTAAGCACGCTTCGGCTCCTGGATCCTGCTCTTAGGAGCGATTGCTTTCCAGTCTTAGAAAACATGCATGCTTAAAAAACTCATCGCCCTGGAAATTGCCTGCCCGAGGGCAAGGAAAAAGGAGGCATGACTTCTCAGGGAACCCCATGCCACCACCCCCCTAAGTCCTTCACAGTGACTGGGACTCACCTATTTTGAGAAGTGGAGATGGGCACCCTGCACTGGCTGTTCAGGGCACTGTTGAGGCAGCCTCCCTCCTGGCACCGGAGCATGGCACACGGGGCCTAAGCCACAGCAGGAGAGGCCTAGAGGTGGCTGAACAACCCTACAGACGGCCCGCTTTGGTGGCTGCAAGCAAGGCCGCAGATGGAGCGCAAGGGGTCTTCTTCCGAAGCCACGTCACTGGCTGGCATTCAGCTCCTCCACTTCGGACCCCCAACCAAGCCCTGCAACTGTGACTGCTGAAAGTGGGGCTCCTGGCTTCCTCATCACCAGTCAGAGGAAGCTGGCAACGGGGTTGAACCAACTCCGCACCTGCAGCAGCGGAGCTAATTTATCTGCAACTTCAGAATCTCTCACACCATTGCTCCAGATTCTGGCTTTGTCCCAGCTTCTTCCTCAATACGCACAAGGTTTGTCTGGATATTCTCTTCTTACCCTGACATTCCTGTTGCTTGTGAAGTTGTTGCATCCCCACCGTTGCTGTTTCTAGCACAAAAACTTAATTAGCTTTGGAGTTACCCTTAGGGGCTTCCTTGTATATCTGACTGCTCCCCACTCCACAGGATCTTTTCTCTCCCGCATCCCTGGAGTCTCGGAATTCGTGGCAGAGGAGGCCCTGCCTGTCCACCCCAAACAGAGGGATACCTGAGCACTGTCGTGCATTTTATTCTCTTGCCACGTCAGAATTCAGGAATTTTAAAATAGTTCCAAAAATTCAGAATGGGATTCCTCTTATCTTCTATTTATCGTGCTGGGCCTGCATTGCTTAAGGATGAAAATTTGTAACAACCGGATCTACGAGAACACCTAAGGCAGATTTAAAAGAGTGAGCAATTGTTCTTGGGAGATTAAATTTTTGCTTAAACTTAATAGCATTCAAAGAGTTTAACATAGGCTCACGGGAACCTCTGTGTCCCAGGGGAGGAAGGGAAAGAGACCCGAAGAAGAGACCAGCAGGAGAAACAGAATCAAAAGCTCTCCAAAAAGAGGCCCAGTCCGGGTATCTGGGTGACAAAAACAACTTAGTAAGGCCAGAGTTACAATAATCTAAATCTCACCAAAGATCACAGTAATCTCCTGGTGGAGACGCTGCCTGGCCTATGCAGACTTTAAAGCTCGGATGTGCAACATGGAACAGGGCAACTACTAAGCTGCCCTCAGAAGGAAACGGCCCATATCATCCTGTTGAAGAGGGGGGCAGCAAAGGCAGCAGTGGGTCACTCTAGTGTGTGTGTGTGGTGGTGGTGGGAAGAATCCAGGGGTGGGATTCTACCGGTTCGCACCTATTCGCTAGAACCGGTTGTTAACATTCAAAGCAGTTCGGAGAACCGGTTGTTAGAAGAAATTACTGGGCTAATCCTGTAAGGAAGGCAGGAAGGAAACATTCTGGTGTTGCTTACAGAAACTGCCTCTCCATTAACCCTTATTACATTCTTGGCAGGACTAGACTTCCTGTCTCAGGAATCTCTCTGGAGTTTTTTCCCCCTCCTTTGCTGGTACTTTGCTTGTGCGGAGTCACCATTCAAAGTTACAATGGCACTGAAAAAAGTGACTTATGACCATTTTTCACACTTACGACTGTTGCAGCATCCCCACAGTCACGAGAGGCCAGGCGAGGAGATGCGTGCCTTGATGTGATATGGAGTTGGCCACACCCAGCCAGTCACATGACCACCAAGCCACGCCCGCCAACTAAGCCACGCCCACAGAGCCAGGTGTTTAAAAATTTGAATCCCACCCCTGGCTGGTAGGAGGAGCAGGCATAAGAGAGAAAAGGGACAGGTCCCTACTACGCCATGCTGGGGTGGCTCAGCTGAGGGCCAGGCGGTGTGTGCCCCACCCAGCATGGATGGCGGGATGAGGACCACCTCCAGGGGCAGTAGGTAAGATTCCACCCCTCTTGCCAACAATACCTTGAAAGGAAAACAACGACATGGTAACAAAACTGCACCCAGCCTCCACTAGCCGCCAACTGACAGGTGTTGCCGTTTGGTTCTGCCTAACTAAAGGCGTCCCCATCACCACCACCAGGTGCAACCCAAGAGAAACCAGGTGTGCCAGCAGAATCCCAGCACCTCGGCTCTGCGCTTACCTCCTGCCTCCTCGCCAGCAAGAAACACGAATGCTCAAAGGACAACAACTTGCCTCGAAGTCAGCTATTGCTCTGAGTAACGTGGAATAACTGGACAAGAATATCAAAAAAGAAAAACGCCATTCTCACACAGCGAAGTGTCTTCTGGAGATCGGGAGGAGGGACAGGCGTGAGGCAGGTGGTCTGGCAGGGAGGCGGTTCCTACTGTTGCTTTATGGGCGGCATTTCGGGGTGACGAGAAACACCCCCCTCCGTGCCTCTTCCCAAGCCAACAGACAGAAACCCCCATGCCACCAAGTATAGTCAGAGCAGCTAGCAAGGGCTTTGACAAGGAGGATTACGTATTCTTTTCTGCAAAATATTCTTTCAGGTTTTAATCAAAACTCCACCCACCCACCCCTTTTTTAAAATTTTTCCTTAAGAGTAGTCAAGCCACTGGTATCAAAATCAGGTAGCCTTTCTTTTTCCCCCTGGATTTTTTTTCTTTTTAATTCTTCAAGTCTCCATTCCTGACTTGGGAAGATTCTAGCTGCCTGCAAACATGACATGTGTTTTACGTTTGCCAAGAGGGAAACCTTTGAATGCCCCTCTTGTGGGACACACAGCTCACAGGAGGAGCCATCCAGTGTGGCCAAAAAAAACCTGGCAGAGATCAGCAAAGGCTGCTGTCCGGGCTCAAAAAGAGAGAACAGGAAAGGAGAAGGTTGGCTGGTTGGGGCTGGGTGTGTGTGTGTGTGTGATTTCTAAAAAGAGGAATTACGAAATGACCATTCAAGTTAATTTAGAAGCTGCCTAAAGACCCCCGAGTAACTGGCCTGCCCTCTTGAAAGACATGAGGAGGTGATGTCAAGTTCAGACAGAAATCTAAAGGAAGGAGTGTGTTTTTAGCACGGGTGCATCCCTTCCCAACGGAGCTTTTTATATCCATATCAATATAGAGGTATCAATATGTGTATCAAAAGCACTTTCCCCCCCCCCTTTTCCCGGGGCGTTCCGAATGAGGTCCACAGTGGATTCTGGATTTGGAACAGTGTTTGCATGTGGTGGTAGGGGGGGCACGTTCTGGAAGGGTGCCACTCCCTCCAGGTCACCCCCCACATACACACCCCAACCCCGCCCTCCGAGTTTTAAAGCATGTTGGACTTCAAGAACATGAGTTTGTTCATATCCTCAGGACTCAGCAGCCGCCGCCTCTTAATCAGGAGGGCTTGTTCGCACATGTTGACACAGTTGCTTCTGGCCCCCACAGCGGGCACCGACAAGAGCCAGAAGGCCAGCCTGGCCAGTTTGGTATGTTTCTGCGTCACGCAGGACCAGTACTGGAAGAGGTCAGGGGCTGCCTGGAAAATGGGCTCCTGCAAGTAATCATAGACCTCGCTTTTGCCCAAGCGGTCTTCCTCCCGAGTTGGAGAGTTTTCGCTTGAAGTCCGGGATTTTTTGGAGGCGGGCTCGAAATCGGGCTCCTCGGCCCAGGATTCCTTCACCTCGTGGATCAGCTCGCACACCTTGCCAATGATCTCTTCGTGCTGGTAAGGGGGCACCGGCCGGAGTTTCTGCTGAGGGTCCAGGATCATGGCCACCTTGTGCGCCGAGTGCACCTTGAAGTTCTCCTTCAGGGCTTCCAGGAAGAGGTGGCACAGCTTGCTGACGATGCCCGCGTCGTTGGCCTTTGAGGTGAAGAGTTTCTCCAGTTTCACGTAGGTGGGCAGCACCAGCTGCAGCGTTGGCCGGCTCTCGTTGCTCAGCTCGATGACGGCTTGCTTCACCGGAGCCAGGATGGCCGCTAGGTTGCTCAGCAGGTGCTTGTTGAGGTTCTGGATGAGGTTTAGCTTCTTGGCCCGGCTGTAAAACTCGCAGATCTGCTCGTAGCGTTCGTGGACGAGCAGCAGGGAGTCCGTGATGGAGTTCCAGCAGGGGGGAGGGGAGGTCTCCTCCAGGGAGCCAAAGGTCTCCTTGGAGATCCCTGCAGAGCCCGCCAGGTCTTCGCAGACGTTCAGCAGCTCAATGACCTCGTGCATGTTGCGCGCTTGGAGGGTGCGCTTGTTAAGGACGCTCTGCACCACGGAGGTCAGAGCGCACGCAGAGCAGCGCAAGCACATGCCCGCCTTGGAAAACGCAGAGGAACTCACCTTGCAGTCCGTGACGTAGACGGTCCGGATCTCGGACATAACGAACTCGGACAGCACGTTTTGCACCCAGTGGTGGACCAAATCCCCGTTATCGCGAACGTCCACCCCTTTGATCCCCAGGACATAACTCTTGATGCAGCTGCCTTCCGCCTGGTAGGCGGTCAGAATGTAGCAGGAATCGGGGCCGATGCTCTGCGAGTGACAGGTGACGCCGATGCCCAAGCAGGTGTTGCTGCCCAGCGCGCAGGTGACCTTCACTTTCACCTGGTTGTACATCCGGGGCAAGTGCTTGAGGGCTAGCGTGTTGAAGTTGCCCAGGATCTCCGTAACGGAGAAGGCGCCGTAGCGAGCGCCGTTGTCCACCAGACTTTGCGCCAGTTTGACAAACTCTTTGCCGCTGACCACGCTCAGCGTCCCCAGATCGGCGCACATCACCCTCAGCAGCCGCTCCGCTATGTTCTGTCGCTCCTTCTCTGGGATCGGGCTGTTCAGGAGGGAACTGCCAGCTGAGGCTGCAGAAGAGAAGGAAAGAGAGTTTGCAACGGGCAGCGAGACTGGTGGGCCGCAAATCAGTTACCGTGATTAGCTAATAAAAGCTACAAAAGATTTTTTTTTTAAAAAAAAAAGAAAAGCAGTGGCATGTATTCGTGACTAGCAAAGATCGCCTCCCTTGCCTTTTTTCTTGCCTGTGGCATGAAAGAAGGAAAATATTCCACGGGAGAGGATGCCGTTGTTTTTTTTTCCAATAAAGCCCATGCCGATTGCAAATATTCTGGCTTCATTGGGGTTCTTTATCCGAGCAAATACTGCAGTCCTGATGTTTAATTCACTTTCTTCCTCCTTCTAGAACATTTAAGACGCTTCCCAGTCTGTGTCATGATCCCCCCACCCACCCACCCACCCACTCCGGCCTCAAGATGCTAAGGAACAATACCCACCCACAAGGGCACCAGCTGGCTAACCTGGGCAAAGGGGAGGAACGACTAGGAATGAATCTGTTCTCCGTCCTGGCAGCAGCTGAGGCCTTTGGGTCTCACATTCTAAACCTCCAAGGAGCACAGGAGGAAATCAATTGGATAAAGAGGGGGAAGGTTCTATGCTCCAGAGGACTTTCAGAGAGAAATGGGGTGCCTGTTGCAGCCCAAGTTGGCCTGCAGGGAGAAGAGGGCACGCTAGAAGCCTCGTCTGGGCGGCCAAGAAGAGACCTGGCCATGAGAATCAAGATTCCTTGGGGTGCAGCATGATGCTACTCGGGAGGGAAGGCACCCCAGAAACCAGCTGGCCCATCTCCTCCTCCTCCTCCTCCTCCTCCTCCTCCTCCTCTTCTCCTCCTCCTCTTCCTCCTCTTCCTCTTCTCCTCCTCCTCTTCTCTTCCTCCTCCTTCTCCTCCTCCTCCTCCTCTCCTCCTCTCCCCCTCCTCTCCCTCCTCCTCCTCCTCCTCCCTCCTCCTCCTCCTCCTCTCCTCCTCCTCCTCCTCCTCCTCCCCTCCTCCTCCTCCTCCTCCTCCTCTTCCTCCTCCTCCTCCTCCTCCTCCTCCTCCTCCCTCCTCCTCCTCCCTCCTCCTCCTCCTCCTCCTCCTCCTCCTCCTCCTCCTCTTCCTCCTCCTCCTCCCTCCTCCTCCTCTCCTCCTCCTCCTCCTCCTCCTCCTCCTCCTCCTCCTCCTCTTCCTCCTCCTCCTCCTCCTCCTCCTCCTCCTCCTCCTCCTCCTCCTCCTCCTCCTCCTCCTCCTCCTCCTCCTCCTCCTCCTAACTGGTTGTCCCGTAGTACACATACTGTTGTTGGAGTTGTTCCTCTGTGGCTGCAGCTTCCACTTTTCTTCCCCCACAGCTGGAGGTGACCTGGGCTGGTTTGAGGCAATGTTGTTCTCATTGTCAGCTGCAGGGCAAAGAGGCACAGAGGACAGGAAGTGACTGCACTGACTCTTGCCTCGGGGAGCAGCAGAGGGCGATTCAATGCAGGCCTTCCGAATCACACAAACCGCGAACACCTCCCAAAACCCAGCAGCAGCCCAGGCCCTCTGCTTCCCTGGGCAGCTTCCACAAGGCAAGGCTGCCTTGACCGAGGGCAACGATGGCCACAAGGAGGTAGATTGGGCCATACTCCCTTGCAAAAGAGTCCAAGGTGGGGCCCCAAGGAGGAAAAGTGGCTCTTGGCAACAAAAAAAACAACCTGCAACGGAGGCGTGCTCCACCATGTGCCACATATTCCAGCAGGGGCAAGCTTAAAATTTTTGCTGCCTTTTGTTGGAAAGGTGAGTTTTCCATAGTGGCAAAACACACTAAAAACTGCACTGGTGAAAAATCACACCATTATCCTGAGAGATGCAGATGCATTGCAGGGAAGAGACCGAAATCCTTACATCGCACCTCCACAATCACACGCAGATTACAATTTTACTTTAGTGCCACACAGAAGCAGAGCGGATAAGCCTGTCTTTTGAGGACCCAAATTTGCTTGCTTTGGAAGTAGCCTTTCTAAAGTCCCCCACCCCTCTTTCCCAAGTTTGCTCTATCATGGTCTTTTGGTTCCCAAAGCAAGCCACGGGCTTTCCTCTACAATTTCCACCCCCAAAAAGATGTAGGTAAGTCTTACGCATGTAGAATGGCAATATTTCATGGCAATATTTAAATCCAGACAAGGGAGTGCGGGAGAAGTGTGCCACGGGGGCAACTGCAAGTTCCCACCGCACATTCCAGTTATGTTACTAATGGTGGCATCCTGACATTTTCAAGGCTTGCCCTGCCCTTGACATGGCATTTTCCCCAAAAGCTGCCAGGTAGTAACCATTCAGTCCCTAGCTTCCATCCCAGCAACCTCCTGCGTTGCTTGCACATTTCCAAAAAACAGTCAGGGTCATCTCTTTTATCAAATCTCTCCACTATGCCTATCCATCAAAAGTGGAAGCTTCTAAGAGGTTATTAAAGACTTCTCATCTTGGCCTTCACCTGCTTGTTGGCAACACTCACACTGCTGGGTGAGAGGAGAACTGCTTGGGTTTTGTCCCTGGTTGCAGAAAAGGGGAAAAAAGGTTTTTGGAGAAGAGAGAGAGAGATCAATATTGCACCGACTATTCCAGCAAATTTTCCTGTGGGTCCGGAGCTCAAGATGTTTGGAGCAACCAAGAGACTTACTGGCGTGAGACTGCATGTGTTCAAGGAGATTGTTGTAGAATTGGAACTGGATGCCACAGGCCCCACAGGTGTATGGCTCTAAAAGGAAGGAAGGAAGGCCCAAAAAAAAGAGTGTTAGAGGACTTGGCCCTGGTGAACTAAATGGCAGTCGACTATATTCAGGGTAACAAAGGTGCAAAACGGGACCAAAACGAATACTAATCAATTAAAAGTTCTATATCCAGAAAGGGCTGGATGCATGCACCCCCTGGACACGCAGTGTGGGCGTCCAATGCACTTACTTTGCAAAAGTGGTAAAGGATTTGAAACCAGAGGACTGGCAGTTTCTGCGAAAAAGAAAGAGAGGCAACATGGAAGAGTCACCCCATGAAGAATGCAAGCACTACGCTGGGTACTTAAAAGCAATAAGGCCCCCAAACCACCAAGAATGGCACACTTTAGAAAGTGACTGGTGTTTTTTAATTTTATTTATCCAATTTATTTGTCATTATCTTGTGCAATAAGGTTCTCCCCAAGATCTAGATTTAACCCCACTCTACTGTTTTTTAGAAGCGCTCTGAAGACCTGCCCCTTCACTCAGGTTTTCTCCAAAGGAAATCTTACACATCGTTTAGTTTGCTGTCTTTTATCTTGATTTTTTTAAAATAAACTTTATTAGTCTTTTATATCTTTAAAAACCAAAAAATATACATATTATGACATTAACAGTATGTGACATCTATCTCATAGACTTCTATTTTGTGCTTATTTACAAATATATAGAATTTATGCGAATGTCAATCTATAGGTTGCTTATCGTTAATTCTTTCATCATCCATGTCTTAATTCAATCCAATCATACCATTTTTCCCAAATTCTATAATATTCAGAGTCCTCTTTTTCTCATAACATCAGGGTTAATTTATCCATCTCAGCACACACCATTATTTTTTGAATAATCAATTCGTCTGAACGTATATAATTGTGCTTCCAACACTGAGCGTAGGCAAATGTGTAATATTATATATTTTATATTTTTCCCACATTTCTTTTTAAGTATCCCTACCAAGAATAATTCTGGTTCCAATTCTATTTGTTTCTTAAGGATCTCTTGCAAACATTTTTTTAAAAATTTTAAGCCAGTACTTTTGATTTTTTTTAATGTGTTGATTTTATTGAAATCTCTTTTGATTACAGTGAGCTGCACAGAGTCATTGAGAATTGGCAGCACCCAAATTTAATCAATCCACAGAGCCGGCAGTTGGCCAGATCAAGAAAGAGGGAAAGTCCTGGACATCGACTTACATGGCTGAAAGAAACACCAAGGAACCAGGCAACGTCCCTCTCTGCTCACCTGTTGCCCTGGGCCCCCTTTAAGTCCAGACCCAGATTTTTGCAACCTTGCACAATGGTGCCCAGGGAAGGGCAGGTACTCACCACTGGAGTTCTGGGAACTGCTATTAGTTTCTTCGAAGTTGTTTTGCAGCTTGCTTTCCACTCTTCGACTGAAAACGCTTTCTGCTGGGTGGGAGAATTAAGGAAAGACAGAGAGGGGCTGGTGAGCATTGATCCCAAGCAGGCCTGCTGCTCAGGTGGGGAACAAACTCAAGGTAAACCGCACCAAACTTGATTGCAGGAAATACGACTTCAGCAACAGAGTGGGTCAATGTCTGGAATCCTCTACCTGACTCTGGGGTTTCTTCCCCAAACCCCCAAAACTTTAACCCTAGACTGCCTACTATTGACCTCACCCCCTTCCTAAGAGGCCTGTAGGGGACGTGCATAAGCGCACCAACGTGCCTACCGTCCCTGTCCTATTGTTTCTTTTTATTTTTCTTATATGTATCCATGTATTCATAACTATGTTTTTACTTATACATGTTATCTTATAATCGCTTGACAAGTAAAATAAATAAATAAAAATAAATAAATCCGGCCTCTCTTCCTTCATCTACCATTTCACTCATGCGTGTTAATGCCACCAATTTTGGATTGGTCTGTAGGGAAGAAGTTCAGAGGGACAAGGAGGGTCGAAAGGTCCTTTAAAATAATACTAAACCTAAGCAATAGTGCTTTTCCTAAACAGTCCATTAAAAATTATATACATATAAAAAATTCCATAATCCACAATAAATGCCTCCAGTTGAACGTTAAAAAAATGGCATTCAAGATTTAGCAAATTCTAAGGTTGTTTGTATTTTTAAAAAGGACAAAGCACTAAACTAAAAGGAAATCCGATAGGATTCTGTTCCTTTTCCCCCAATAAAAATAATACTTAAGTTTATGTCAAAATAACTTCAAGGTTAGATCGCGATAAACTCATAAAATGTTACCACCCTCACTCAATTTAAGGACGCTTTTTCTTCAGTCTGCTCCTCATCCTTTGCCTGTATTCCGAAAAGAGGTTTTCAGCCAGGCTCTTTGTCGGCTCATGGGACCTTCGGGCCTTCTCGGGACCTTGGTCCCCTCCACGGGAACCACTGGTGCCATCCCTTTGGGGCCTGGGGGCACATAGGCAGTCGGGGGGGGGGGGTTGAGTGGGAGGGGGGTTAATCCATTGGGATGGTAGAAAGCGCGATCTGTACCTGTGGTGGCCTTGCTTCCTGGGGATCCAGAATTTGGAGCGCGGAAGGTCTGTGACGGAGACGCCGCCGGTGGGATACCAGAGGGAGTGCGGTGGAGGAGGGTGGAGCACCGGATTATGGGTGCCGTCGGTGTTTTTTTGCCCGGTTGGCTCGCCTGGGTCTTCACAGCCACGAAGAGTGGAGATCGAGAGTACTCTGGATAGGAACATTCAAAACTAGTGCCGGGATAGACAAGTCGGTGACCGGAACCTGCCTCTTGCGGGGCGCTTCCCCCTCTCTGCAAGAAGTCCATGCTCCCCCTACCCAAAGCTTTTAAAAAACGGGGTCCCACTGCAGGGCCCCCTCCCCTTCCTTCAAGCATAACCCAAGCGGTTTGAATTTCTGGCTTCTGCAATTTTCAGTCAGCTTTCATGTCACCTGCAGACCCCTGCCAGATCCCCACAGGAACTTCTGGCAAAGGGGACAAGGTGCCCTTTGGGTGGTGGGAGTGGGTTCTCTCGCCTTGTGCTGTGTCCCAGAAGCTCGAAACCTACCATACCAGCCTTGGTGTTAATTAACTGGTAAAATAAAGAAAGTAAACGTTTCCTTACTACACTAAAACAGCTGCCCAAAGGCACCATTTTTAGTAAAAATGTACAGGACATCGCACCCAACAAAAAGCCTCTCTCACAAAACATGGGCGTGCTGTGATGTACAATCACAGTAAGAATGGAAGGAGGTGTTTTTTCTCCGAAACCATCCTATTCAAATCTGTGCACATTCATCATCAATACACAGTTGACCAAAAAGAATTCTTTAGCCAAAGAGAAAAACCCTAAAAAAGGGCTTCTCTTTGCCTTCATCCAGAAAACTACTTTATGTGCAAACTCGCTAATCAGATATGTGAACCCTTTCTTTCTTTCTTTCTTTCTTTCTTTCTTTCTTTCTTTCTTTCTTTCTTTCTTTCTTTCTTTTCTTTTCTTTTCTTTTCTTTTCTTTCTTTTCTTTCTTGCTTTCTTTCTTTCTCTCTTTCTCTCGTTCTTTCTTTCCTACAGTTTGTCCGAACCAAATTTTTAATTCTGTTTGTCTTTAAGTTAAATATCTGGATGTATAATTAGGAACTTACGGGATAAGTCTCCATTTGCTGCCATATCTAGTTAAGAGTTAACATGGAAGACATTTCATTATTTTGTCTTTCATTGCTCCAATTAAGGCACGTACATATGATGAAAATAAAGAAGTATAATGTGTAAACATGATTTAGTATTCTATTCAGTTATTTATATCTTGCATCAATGCCAGCATCTTAAGGCTACATCGACAGTACTGTCTCGCCCAATTTCCCCTACAAAACAACCTTTCTGTAATGCGATCTGGATTCTAATCAGACCCTTGTTCATTGCATCATGATTCCCACCCACCCAAAGAAACCATAAATAAAAGACAAATACAAATTCGCCTTGTGATGGTATTTGTTCTTTATTTTTAAGAAGCTACCGGAGATGTCCTAATTCCTTGAAACCACAAGACTGGGTGGAAAATAGCAGTGTAGGCAATGCAACAATATTCCCCTCCCGCCTCCCCAAACTTTCTGACACACTGCCTAGAGTGCCCATCCTTTGCCAGGCGGAAGAACAGTGCGAGTGAGGTGGGCAATCACCCTGGTCACTGTTGCCTCTCACATCCCTTCCTGCTGAACCACCAGGGCTCCAGCCAAGGCTTATCATATCAATCTGATCCTGCAACTATTAGGGGAATTTGGGGTGGTGGGAGAGAGAGAGCTTGCCTACAATCCTAAAGTGCCACTGACAAGACCTGGACTGAACTTTGGGGTAAGGGGGCCCAATGGAGGGGGGTGCTGTTCAAGGGAGAAAAAAAACCTACGAGGAGAACAGCGTGCAGGATAAGAGGAAGAACAGACGTAATTCAACAGGTCTGTCAACAAGGGTCTTCAGGCCAGGAGCTAATGCAATCCTAAATTGTATTAATAGAGGGATACAATCGAGATCAAGGGAGGTACTAATACCACTCTATAAAGCCTTAGTAAGACCATACCTAGAGTACTGCATCCAGTTTTGGTCACATCATTACAAAAAAGATGTTGAGACTCTAGAAAAAGTACAGAGAAGAGCAACCAGGATGATTAGGAGACTGGAGGCTAAAACAAATGAAGAACGGTTACAGGAACAGGGCCTGGCTAGTCTGGGGAAGAGAAGGACCAGGGGAGACAGGATAGCAGTCTTCCAATATCTTGAGGGGCTGCCACAGAGAGGAGGAAGGGCTCAGGCTATTCTCCAAAGCACCTGAAGTCCAGACAAAGAGTAACGGATGGAAACTGAACAAGGAGAGATCCGACCTGGAAATAAGGAGAAACTTTCTGACAGGGAGAACAATCAACCCGTGGAACAGAAGTGGCCCTCGGAAGTTGTGGGAGCTCCATCACTTGAGACCTTCAAGAAGAGATTGGACTGCCAATTGTCAGAAATGGTGTGGGGTCTCCCACTTGGGCGGGGGTTGGACTAGATGACCTACAAGGTCCCTTCCTTATCTGTTATCTGACCTCCAAAATTCCACTGGCAATGGCTTGGACAAGTAACTTATTGGTACAGTAAACTCTACCAAGTCAGCCTCAGTCAAGACAAATGACTATTTACTGATGACATTTATATGCTGTCCATCTCCCTGATAAAGATGACACTGGGAGGCTTCTGCAGTGTAAGAAGACCAAAGGATGCATTGAATTTGACACCACCGATCCCCCTAAGAAGCTACGCAACGGACTGAAAAGGGGATGGCGGTGGCTTGTTTGGAGATGGCGTGCTGCCAGGGGCAATAAGGGTTAGATGCTTGAGCTGAAGGAGGCTTTCCTATCCTACTTCTGGGGCTTTCAACCGGGAGCAAAGTCCTAGCAGGCTTTAACTGAGTAGGAGTGCCGAGTTTGCCACTTTTCTGAGGGCAAAGGAGCCTGGGTTGCCTTCGTGGACGACAGAGGCGGTCAGCCTCCCCCACTTGCCTAGAGGAGAATGGGGCCTTGGAAATGGAGGGCTAAAACCACTAAGCAGATCCCATGCTTTTGAATCTTTCAATTGACTGAGAGAAACAGCTACGTAAGCCGTAAACAGCTGAGGGGTCCAGCTGAAAAACCAACATTATCAAAAATGTGTAAACTGCAAAATACAGCTGTTACATTTTATTTATAGAATAATAGTATCAACAATTACAGGCAATCCGGCCTGAATATTTGCACTGAAATACGGACAGCTCCCTCTCTTCAAAGTATATCCCCCCCCCAAAGTGCAGCTATCATCAGGGAGATATGCTAGTATGGGTCTGTCCCTCGTAATCACTTTGGTTGTGTGGTTGGCCTTGAAAGATCCCGGATCCCCGGCTTTCCCCGGCTGTCGTGTCACAGGTGGATACTCACTGATTGGTGCATGAAGGGCCACGTGCTCCTGGTATGGCGTGTAGTACTTGTACTGCTTGCCACAGAATTCACAGGTATAATTGCCCGTTTCTGCAAAGCGACAGAGAACAATTTTGGGATGGAGAAAAGATATTTTTTCCCAAACATGTTTACGACCCAAATATGGATCTCATAGCATAGCAGGGTGGACATTTCCTACAGGTTCCAACTTTTCTTGAACAAGGGGGGGGACCCTTCGTGGTAACTGTTTCCTTTGTTTTTCCCCAGCTCTGCTTACAGAGGCAATACTTCCTTTCGCAAAAGTTGCACTGGGGAGTGGGCTGTGTAAACCCTCGCAGACGGCAAAGGCCAAGTCGCTCTCTCATCAGTGCCCTACGAGGGGTAGTTATCGTCTAAGATCGATTTTTAGTTTTAATATTGCTTCCCCCCCCCCCTCCTCATTTTCCCCCTATTCTGGAGGGGAAAAAATGGTAACGTAACAACGAATGAAGTAGCAATCAAATTAGAACACTGCAAAATTGTAATTGACTTTTTTTTTCTTATCCCAGAGGACGATACTTAGACAATATCTTCCCTTTTAATGAAGAGCTCTTTGTGAATTCTAAAATTAAGCCACGAGAAAGGCAAGTGGAATGTTTTGCACATGTCTGAATATAATAACTAAAATAAATAACACGCACTTAATTCCTTCTCCTTGCAATGAAGTATTTTACATCTAAATATTTTGGGACAAATTGGGTTGTTTTAACTAGATGCTTATAAAAAGTGTGTAACATTAAAGCAAGAATATTTTTTTATAATTCCCCAAATCAATCGTGTTTGTTTCCTCTCTACGTCAAATCGTGGAAGATTCGTTTTCTGTTTACACAGGAGTGCTATTTGCAAGCAGGTTGCCTGTCTCCTGACGAACGGCCGCAGTCCTGAGTTCGAGCTGTTGCTTTGCGTGCAAAAGGTCTAGGTTCACCCCTGCATTTCCAGGGGAGGGCTTGGGAAAACCCCTCTGCTTGGATGGATGTCCAGAGCCCTAGAGCCAGTCAGTGCCGATAGTCGTGGGGCAGATGGACCCATGAGAAGACCCGATGCCAAGCAGCTTTCGGGCATCCTGAGAGTTATTCTGCCTGCTACACCTTGGAAAAACCTAGCTATTGCTGCTCCTTCAACAAACCCCTGAGAAAGATGCATCCAAGGAAGATTTTTCCAGTCAATCACCAGCCATGCCAAAAGGAAGAGAGCCGCACAGGCAAAGCACGTGCTCTTTCTGTGGTACAAATAAATGAGAGCTTCCTGCCTCTGTGAGGACCACTCCATCCCTGGCTTGGCCCTGAAACCTCAGCTCTGAGACCATGAAAGCCAGTTAATTACTTAAGTTGCAAACTTGGTCAATCGTACTTGGACCAATCTTCTGAAAGGGCTCAGGGTCCTCTTCTTTCACCTCCTCCTTGGCAATCATTGCTTGGTCGTAGGGGTCTGCAATAGGAGAGAAGGAGGAGAGAGCTGATCGGGGCACGTGGAAAGGCCTCCCCCAGAGCCCTGCTCTCATCCGCTGCCACGGATGGGTCACTCCCGCCTTCAGCAGAATTGGCCACGAGAGAGTTTAAGAAGCTGGATAAAGTCAACCCAAGCAGCGTTTTAGCTTCCTCCTGTTTGAAGCTTTTTATATTAAAAAAAACTTTTTGAAAACTTGGGCAAGAAAACACTGAACAGAGTATAATCAAAAAGAACAAGAAAAAGGACCAACATACTGTTGTTGATAATGATTTATATAGGTTTAACATACATTTTACACACGCATCGGTATTTTTTTACTGATCGTATTTTTCTTAATAATCTGCCGATCAAAGGGATTAATTACAACCTGCATAATTCCAACTCAAAATATAAAATTTGCACTAATTATGTCCTTTTAAAGTGTGACGATTGCAATGCACTGCAGTCATTCTTACAAGATGCCTATACCAAGATGCCCTAATACTCTCCTTCTCTCAACTGAACGGATTGATCTCTGCACATGCCCACGGGTGCTTCAAATTGCAACGAGGCAGGAATTCCAGCCTGGTCGCTCCTCCATCCATGGAGCATTCACCCGAATGCTCATCCGTCAAAGCCTTCTTAAAGGGTTGGAATCATTTAGCCATAAAGTTTCTACTGGCTGCAACTTTACTGCCAAAAATTGTATGGTGTTATGCCTCTATACTAGCTGGGTACATGTAGATAAACACACACAACAACCACCACATTCTAACGGTTTCCCTTGGATTTCATTTATTTAATTTTTATTTTTATTTGCATCACCACAATGGTGTCAACAGCCCTGCACAAGAGCTCTCCTCCCAAGGTTCTTTCCATAAACCTGGCAAAGAGTTTTAAGCAAGAGCTAAAGACATCCTGCCTTGCCTGTCATGCCCCTGGTGCAGACTGACTCTGAGGGAGAGGAGGAACGGCCGACAGGGAGAGGAAGTGTGGCTCCAGAGGTTGTGGAGGAGGCTGGGGAAGGGCAGAGTCTGGCTGGGCAGTCAGAGGAGGACCCAGGAGGACCCAGTCCCTTCTCCATCCTAGGACACGCAGGGAGGATAAGGGAGAGACGTGGTCTCCTTGGGAGGGGAGGGCCTTGATCCTCTTCACGGGCTGCAGCTGTGACAACTGAATAAGAGGACGGACATGCGTATGGGCCAGTGCTGGAAACAAAGCGTGGAAATAGCTCTGGTTTGTTGTTCCTCTCTGAATTTGGTGTCCTTCCCAGTGTGTGTTATCTGTGGACGTCCTCCAGCCCTTATCGTGCCTGGTTTGTGTTGCTTTTTTCCTCCTTCTTGTAACTGTTTGTGTGGGAGTTTTTTGTCTTCTGTCAAGACTATTCGGAGCTCGGAAGCAAAGTGAAGGAATAAAAGGGGATTCACCTGTTTTCTGCGACTGTGTGTTTTGTATCCCGCCCTGGGTCATCACACTGCCCCCCTTGCCCCCTTTCCTTGCGAGGAGACGGGAAGCTCTATTCCTTTCTTTGAGCAACTCTTACATTCAAGCCAAATGGAAATCCTGGCTTGTTCTGAGAAGCTGCTGCTTGAGCTTAGCCGTCCACGTTTCCCAACTCCTACAACTCTGTTTGGAAGGTGGGAACGAGGGCTGAGCGAGCTCCTGCATAGCATCAGGTATGAACGAGGACGGTCCTCTCCTCGCCAAGCAATCCAGACATTGACACCACTCACCATCGACTGCATGCAGGTCTCTGTGCTCTTGGAAGCAACTGTAGTATTTGTACTTCTTCCCACAAATGTCACACGTGTACCTAAAGTTATCTGTGGGGAGGAAAGAGCACACAATGTTCGAGACACTCCAAGAAGAACCCAGGGCTTCCCCGAGGAGTCCCCATGCACAGAACCCTCTACCAGCACCTGGCTTTGGACCAACACTCTCGCCTCTGGCTGCTCTTTGGTCTTCGCACACCTCAACCCCACCAAAGGCCCTGAAAAGCTGTAATCTTGAGCAACGGACGGAACCATCTCGGGGACTCAACATCTCTTGGCACCAAGGAACTTTGGAGAAGAGAAAAATCATGCTCCAAATCAAAGAAAGCAGCATTTTTCTTCTTCTGTTTTGATGCCTTTTTTTTGGGGGGGGGGGGGAGATGCAGTGATAAAGAGACAACCACACACCCCAATCCCTAACCGCATTCAGACGGATCAGAGGATCCAAAGTAAGGAAAACTAGACCACCGGCCTTCGCGAAATCCAAATTATAAACGAGGTTGTTGTTTCCTTCTTTGGTTAAGAGCGTTTTTCCAAGGCAGAAAACAACTTGGCAAAAAAATAAAAATACAGAGCAAGGGGTGGAAGAGAAGATCAGCACGGGAGCAAAACAAGATAAAAGTCGCCAAACGATGGAGCCTCTTCTTCACCTGCACATGGCACCACAACACAGCCGCTACGTTTCACACTGGACAACTGGCAGCGTGTGTGTGTGTGTTCCCCACGGGCTGCACAAGGCTTCTTTTGCAACCGAGTGGCGACCGCTGACCCCGTTTGGCTTCAGGTCGGCTTTGGGTCCAACATGCCCAACCCTCTGGGCCCTGACTGGCAGCAGCGCTCTGGGGTCTTGGGCACAAAGAGGGACTTCCGTTCTCCTCTCCCAGTAACCTGGAACTGGGGAGGGGCGGGGAGACCTTTTGCTCGCAAAGCATCGCTCCGCGCTATTCAAGGAGAGTGTCGATACTTACTCCCAGGAGAGGCTCCTTCGCCTGATGCCGCTTCTGTGTCTAGGCGAAGAGAAGAACCGCATTGAGAATGCATGCCCAGGAATAAGCACCCTCCCATCCAGGCGTGAGGTCGAAAGGCCTCTCCTTCCCAGATCTGATGCCAAAGAAACGTGTCTGTTTGAGACCAGATAGCCCGAAGACCCCTCATCTCAGGCAGAACCCCTCGCTTGTTTGCAGTACGGTTTTTCAAGGGGGCAACCGGTGGCCATCCAAATCCTCCCCCTCCCCTTCGTGAGAAGCAAAACCAAAAGGTAGAATGACTACACCCAAGAGGCCAGGTAAATCCGTGACGCCGGCTGGAGATTTTGGTGCGTGAAAAGTGGCGGCGCCTCGTTGCAATTATTTTAACTTCGCTATTTGGGGCGGGCGTTTAATCTTCTGCGGCGAAGCGGACGGCCAAGAGAAGGGAAGCCGGGCAGATGAGAGGCCTGAAGGGCGAAGGCCTCACCCATCAAAGGGGTTATATGCATCCCTCACCCCACTTTAGGGCTGGAGGCTTTATACTAGTGGACCAGGAGGGGGAGCAGCCGCAATGCTGGTAGCTTGTTCTTTGCAGCACTGGGATGCAATTTAAACCTCTCCATGAACATTACAAATGTATGGCTAATTTAATTAAATCTCCCTTGTGTCTTCCACCTTAAGACTGCCACGCAACCAATGAGGTGGGGCTTTTCTGCTATGACCAGCATTTTATTTCCTCCTCCCTTCTTTCCCCCCCAGCCCCCCGGTTGTTTTGTTCAGTATTCTAAACGCATGCCAAATTCAATAATACGGGGCATATTTCTGCGATCTGCCTAAAGATATCAAACTGGCCGTGCCATTTGAGCACAGACGTGATTGGACAAAATCCTGGGAAAGCCCATTTGTGAATGCAAACAGTGTCACAGAAACAAATTTCTTCCCCGCCCGCATTTCTTAACTACTCCCAGAACCCCTCAGGGGGTGCACAAGAGATCAATACCTCTGTGTGCTCGAACGTGGGTCTGGAAACAATTGTAGTACTTATATTTCTTTCCACATATTCCACACTCATACGACCCTGAAAGAAAGAAAAAAGAATTCACACCGGAACAATTAGGGCAGCTGTAAACAGAGGCAGATAGAACTCTCTACTAGATCACTCAAACCTAAATCATATTTAAAGGGACGGAGCTTGGGTGAAATTCGTAATATTAAGTACCACCTCTGTCATGCCCTTGTTAGAGTCGGATTCTGAGGGAGAGGAGGAACAGCCGACAGGGAGTGGAAGTGTGGCTCCAGAGGTTGTGGAGGAGGCTGGGGAAGGGCAGAGGCCGGCTGGGCAGTCAGAGGAAGAACCAGGCTCATCCCCTCTTCATCCTAGGACATGCAGGGAGGAACGGAGAAGGAAACAACTTGGCTTACGAGAGAGGAAGCGGCCATGATCCCCCTCATTGGTTGCAGCTGGGGAGACTAGTATATAAAAGAGACGATTACAACACAGCCTTGCCAAAAGCAAAGCGTCTGTTATTTTGGGCTGAAGTTATCTTGGTTGGTGTCCTTCCAACAGACTGTGCCTTGTTATCTCCTTGAAGTTGGTAATTACTTATCCCGGTGCATTGTGGAAATTCCTTCATTGTAGTTTGTTTTGATTTTTTATTTCAGCTCTATCTGCTCATTAAGTTCGGACTGTATTGCTTTCTTTTGAAGACTATTTCTGAGTACGTTTTATCTCCAACTGAGAATTGTTGAACAGTGGGGCCAAGTTGGAGGCATTAAAGGACATTTATTTACGTTCTGGAGTTTGTTGCGTTTGTGTTACACTCTGGGTCATCACAATCTCCCTCCTCCTTGGCCAGGTACAGTTGCTGACATGCCACAAAAGCCTAAAGTAGAGGCAGCTGCTAGGACCAGAGTGGCTGAGCAATCAGAAGAGATCTGTTTGTGCTGAAGCAGCAAAGGAAAACCCGCCAAGGGGAGGCTCCACTCTCACCCCAGCCATCCTCACCACGCATGGCCGTAACTGCCTCCACTGGAATAGACCACAGAGTAGCAAATGCTAGAAAGGGCAGCCGGGAAAGGGGCAAAGAGGGGCTCTATTCACCACCACCACATTTGCAAAGCTTCGATCTTAAGTCTAGAGCCGTGATGGCAAACCTGTGGCATACAGAGCCATTTGCGCGGGCACGCGAGCCCCAACCAAACTTACCTGCATTGTGCATGCGCGCGCCTCCCAGCTGATTCCCAGCCCATTTGAGGCCGTTTTTACCCTCCCGGAGGCTCGAGGGAAGCCTCTGCAGCCTCGGGAGGCCGAAAAACAGGCCTTCCGGAAATACCCGAAGTGCCTAAACGGACCCGTTTTTCGGCCTCTCGAGCCTGCAGAGGCTTCTCTCGAGCCTCCGGGAGGGTAAAAACCGCCTCAAATGGGCTGGGAATCAGCTGGGAGGCGCGTGCATACACAGTGCAGGTAAGGGGAGGGTGTTGTGCGCGCATGTGCAGGGGGTCGGGGCAGGGTGCATTGTATTGTGGATGCCGACATTTTCGGCACACCACCACAAAAAGGTTCGCTATCACTGGTCTAGAGAAAAAAAAGGACCAGAGGGGACATGATAGCAGTGTTCCAAAGAAGAGGGAGGGTCAACTTATTTTCCAAAGCACCTGAAGGCAGGACAAGAAGCAAACGGATGGAAACTAATCAAGGAGAGAAGCAACCTGTAACTAAGGAGAAAGTTCATCACAGTGAAAATAATTAACCAGTGGACACTAGATTATCCAAGGTGGACCACTTTTAAACATGAAGCTTGCTGGTCTTATTCGGCCTGCAACTGTCCGGTTACTGAAGGAGGAAGCCACTCCCTCCAAAGTCCACGTATGGCTCCATGCTAGAGGATTGTTGAACTGAGGCATAGTAGAAATCTAGAGCTCTGCCCAACCTTGTTCCCAGCTATCATCCTATGAGGTAGCCTAAGGCTGTTAAGACCAGCCGTTGTCAAGGGTCCCCCTACTTGCTACCAGTTGATTTAGTTTCTTCTTAAAAGTCCCCAGATTAATTGCTTGTCAGCACAGCTGGAGTTATTGCCCTCCATAGTTTCCCCATTAGTTAAGAGTCATCTCCTTTGTTGCTCCTGAATTGCCTTGTGTTGAATAGATTACCTTGATTCTTAACCGGGTGAAAAAGATAAAACTTTTATTTTCTGCAGCGTGTAAGGTTTTATGTACCTCTAACGCAGGGGACTTCAAATGTGACCGCTTTAAGGCTTGTGAACTTCAACGCCCAGAATTCCTCCTCTAGTCATATTAGCTCAGGAATTATGGGCGTTGAAGTCCACAAGTCTTAAACTGGCCAAATTTGAAGACCCTTGATCTAACGTGTTCCCGTTGCCCCAGATTGAAGGGTTACATATGGGTTTCCCCAAAACTCCTCTCTTCCTCTCATATAGTGAGGAATGCCTCTTTTGAGACAATGCCCGCTGTGATTTACACAGAAAGGAAATGTATTTTCTCCCCACTTACCATTTTAAGGCAAAAACAGCCAATGCAATTTAACCGATTAATAGATTAGATCTCAACTGAAGTGATTATTTCCTCAACCTGGAAACAGCAATTAGCGGGCCTGCAGGGCCTGCTCTGTTCTTTCTTATACGCCAGTGGCCTTCAAATTTGGCAACTTTTAAGACTTGTGGACTTCAACTTCCAGAATTCCTCCTCCGGTCATGTTAGCTCAGGAATTCTGGGAGTCGAAGTCCACAAGTCTTAAAGCTGCCGAGTTTAAAGAGCCTGGTGCTAGAGTCTCAAGTGTTTCTCCACCTTGCCAAGTTTAAGATGGACCTTGACTCCCAGAATTCCCCTGAGATAGTTCTTGAGAAGGTTTGAGGTTGAGAAAGACTGACATAAGACTTGTAACCCTTAAAGCAAGGGTCTTCAAACTTGGCAGCTTTAAGACTTGTGGACTTCAGCTCCCAGAATTCCTCCTCCAGTCATGTTAGCTCAGGAATTCTGGGAGTTGAAGTCCACAAGTCTTAAAAGTTGCCAAGTTTGGCGACTCCTGCACTAGATTCTAGAACAGGGGTGGGCAAACTACGGCCCGCGGGCCACATCCGGCCCATTGGTCTTTTTAATCCGGCCCGCCGAAGATTGGTACAGAATTAAGGTTTGATGTGAATGATTGAATGATTGCATTCATTTGATTTTGACTTGTAATGACAGGCATTTCGACACCAGGTGGCGGCCCATCTGTCCAATTTTAAAAGTCAATGAGGCCCCCAAGCCAAAAAGTTTGCCCGCCCCTGTTCTAGAATATAAAAAGAGAATAACCACACCCACTTCTAGCACTGATGATGTTACCTAGCTGGTTGATGAAACGTCTAAACCAGGGGGTCTTCAAACATGACAGCTTTAAGACTTGTGGACTTCAACTCCCAGAATTCATCCTCCAGTCATGTTAGCTCAGGAATTCTGGGAGTTGAAGTCCAAAAGTCTTAAACCTTGCCAAGTTTGAAGACCCTTGTTATATGCTTATTGCCTGAATTACACTCAACCAAGAGCCTCCTCAACCTCCTGCCAGCACAACTAGTAAACTCGAAAGCTTCCTCCCCCACTCCATGGACCCCAACCCGTCCCTGGCAAGAAAAGGTTAAGCCAATGGACCACCGACCTAGCTTACCGAGAGTCTGCTGGTTGCGGACCCCACCAATCACCACACAAATTTCTGCAGGCACCTCGGCTACCCCGCCGCCTTTCTTCTTCGGCTCTTTTGTGTCATCCTGCCAGACCACCTCTTGAACATAGTCATCGGGCACTTCCGTCTTCACCTTCACCTCGGTCATTACTGCCGCATCCTCATTAGGCGACGCTTGAGGCATGGCTGAGTCGCAACCTTCTCCTTTCATAATTTTCTGGCTCCTCTTCAAGCGCTCTCTTGGGTGAGGGGGAAAAAAACAGAATTTTAGGCCCCAAAGAGCCGACTGGAGCTTCCCAAAAGAGCGTCTCTTGGCTTACGTGCCCCTGTTCTGAGCCATGCCCTTTTCCAATAAATCAAACACAATCCAAAAGGAACAGGAACCTTGTAATGCTTTTACAAAATAATTAGCTGTGATAAACACAAGCCTTGCCAAACTGTGCGAGACTTGCAAAAAGATAACAGACAAGAAATAATTTGAAAATAAGAATCTTCAAATACAAACTAAGGATACTGGAATGTCCACGAGGCTGGAGTTTCAAAACGTCTTTGCCTTCTGCAAAGAAGATTAGTTTCACAGCTGGCTTTTATCTTCTTGAAGGAGGGGTCATTACCTGGCAGACTTACTCCCGAGTCGCCCGTGCTGTTGTAATTGCTCTCTCCTACGAGCAGCCCTGCGCGCGCGCGCACTTAGCACAGGCTCCTCGGGAACCTTCTCATCACTGCTGCCAGCCCCCCACAATCACTAAAGGCAGCAGTCCACTCCCTAATGGTCCTGGCCCCTCAACTGAGTCCTCGCTCTCCTCAGCCGTCTGCACTTGTTGCCGGCTAACCACAACAGCCCCTGAATTTATGGATAAGTGGAATACTTCCACAGATGTGGGGTTTTTTTTCTTTTTTAAACGGTCTTCTAGGCTAAACAAATGGCTCGTCGCTGTATTTGGTTAACTAAAAACATCTGCATGTCCTTCAGATGGGTTCACCTGGGACTGCCCACACCTTCCATGATTCATTGCCATGGGCCAAGAGAAAAGGAAGAAGCTTACTTCTATCTGCAAAATGTAAGGAGTGTTTAATTAATTTAACCACACGTGCTACTCTCCTCTTAAGCAGCTCACAATATTGCTGAATGCCCAACAAGCAATTGCCAAACAGTTGGAAAAACTTCAAGGTGGGCGTAGAATAGCCACAAAAATATTATTTGGCTCCCTAAAAGCAAACAATTGGCACGTTCTCTCTCCTCCATGCCTACCCCATTCCCTTCAGACCCTGAAAGAGACAAAAGATGCTGTAAAGTGGGGAAGAAGCAGCAAAAAGAAAGGATGCATCAGGGAGACAGAAACAAATCTTGTAAGCTTTTCGATCAACTTTTTCTTCTGAACAGAAAACCCCATTTTTTTTTCCAGTCGTGTTTGGGACAGGATAAGGTCCTTTGATTTGGAGCGGACTCCCACCCCGTGGAGAGATAGGGAGGGGGCCCGAGCTCTCACCAGAGAAGCCGACAGGCCTGGCACAGCTCCATCTAGAGAAGATCAGCCAGGCCGAAGCCCAGCTGATGGCGAAGGGTGACTCCAGCCCTCTCCAAAAGCAGCAGAGGGCCTGGCCAGGAGCACTGAAGTCGCCCGGTGGGCCCCAAGGTGGACCTACCTGCCCACAGAGGCTCTCGTCCCAACATTGCCACCGCTGCTGCTGCTGCTGCCGCCGCTGCCGTTGCTGCCGCCCTCCACCTAGAATGGGAGCAGCCAGAGAGGAAGGTCAGAGGTCTGGAGAAGCGGCCGAAATAAGGAGCTTGGAATAATGCAATGAAACCCGAAGCGCACGTCACGGACAATTAAGAGCGAACACAAATTAATGTCCATTCCCTCCCAAAATAGCGACCTTCCGTAACACAGTCCCCAGAGTCTCAAGGAAACCTTTTTTTAAAAAGGTCAGACACTAGGAAAATCCACCTGCTCAGGAACACAGGCCTTCCTTCCTTCCTATCTCTACCTATCTATTCATCTACTTCCTTCCTCCCTCCCTCCCTTCCTTCTTTCCTTTATCTATTTTCCTCTTTACTCCAATCTTTCTTCCTTTTTTCTTTTTCTATTCTCCTTTCCTTTGACCTTCCTTCCTTCCTTCCCCTCCTCCTTTTTCTATTCTCCTTCTTTCCTTTGATCTTCCTTCCTTTCAATTTCTTTTTCTATTCTTCTTTGCTCTGATCTTCCGTCCTTCCTATCTATCTCTACCTATCTATTCATCTATCTCCTCCCTCCCTCCCTTCCTTCTTTCCTTTACCTATTTTCCTCTTTACTCTGAACTTTCTTTTTTTTTCTATTCTCCTTCTTTCCTTTGATCTTCCTTCCTTTCAATTTCTTTTTCTATTCTTCTTCTCTGCTCTGATCTTCCGTCCTTCCTATCTATCTCTACCTATCTATTCAACTATCTCCTCCCTCCCTCCTTCCTTCTTTCCTTTATCTATTTTCCTCTTTACTCTGAACTTTCTTTTTCTATTCTCCTTCTTTCCTTTGATCTTCCTTCCTTTCAATTTCTTTTTCTATTCTTCTTCTTTGCTCTGATCTTGTCCTTCCTATCTATCTCTACCTATCTATTCATCTATCTCCTCCCTCCCTCCCTTCCTTCTTTCTTACCTATTTTCCCTTTACTCTGAACTTTCTTTTTCTTTTTCCTCCTTTCCTTTGATCTTCCTTCCTTCGCCTCCTCCTTTTCTATTCTCCTTCTTTCCTTTGATCTTCCTTCCAATTTCTTTTTCTATTCTTCTTCTTCTTTGCTCTGATCTTCCTTCCTTCCTTTCCTTTCCTTCCTTTCCTTCCTTCCTTCCTTCCTCTGCTCCATTTCAACCGGAATGCACACACCCTCCAACCCAGAAGTAGCGCTGAGTCTCCAACCTAAAAGCTTATCCCACATTTATCCAATCATCTTCCCAGTCTTTTCAATCCATCCAAGCTTGTGGTCATCACTGCATCTTGTGCCAGTGAGTTCCACGGATTAACTTTGGGCTGTTTCCTTTTATTTCCTTTCCATCTCTTTTTTCGACCACTTTCCGCAGGTGGATGGCTTTCCCCAAGGGAAAAGGAGAAGGATCCAGTAGGGAGTATGTGCTGCCCCCCTCCCTGCGCCCCAGCTTCTGCTCCTGTTGTAGGGCAGGGAGGGAAGGAAGAAGAACCAGCTTCCTTCTAGGTCAACAGAGGGAAGTGATCCAATCGGGCTGCCTAAAAGGGAGGCAATGCCCAGCTCCAGGGACAGAGGATCAGTTGCGGAAAGAGAGAATGTACAGGCAGACTTCCCCCCCACCCTCTCTCACGTCACACACACACACACACACACACACACCTCTGGCTGACTTCCGAAGAGCAAGAGATGCCCCTTGTCTAGTTTTGATGTGATTCCTGCCTTCAGGCATATGTTCTGACCAAGGCTTCTGGGACCGTAATTATGCACACGCTTGTTTTAAAAATAAGTCTTATTTCAGTGCAATGCTGGGAATTATTTTCATTCCCAGCCGGTAATGAATCTCAAACCGTTCCTCAAGATAAGCACCCACCTTTCGTTCCTATGAAGTGCTGCCAAGAACAGAAGTGTCAAATAAACTAGAGCAAGAACCAACCAAAGTATAAAGAGCTTCAAGAATGAATCTGAACCGAACGAACGACTTTGCTTCCTGCAAAGGTTTCGTCATCTTGGTCTGACTTTTATCCCTTATGGGAGGGGCAATCACCTCCCAGCCTTACTCCCGAGTCGCCCCCTTTTGTTTCAGCTGCTCTCGCCTTCTAGCAGCTCTGCACATACGCGCACTGGGAACAGGCTCCCCTGGGTCCTCTGCCTCGCTGCTGCCAGACTCCAGAGGCTCCAGAGTCAACACCCCACTCCCAGATGGTCCTGGCCCGATCTCTGCATCAAACACGGGACCCTCGTCCAAGTCCTCTCCAGACTCCCTGACTGGTCCCCTTTCTTCCCCGCCGTCCGATTCCGCTGCCATCTGCACAGGCTGCTGTCGAATCACAACAGTGACCTTCACAGGGACAATCACACAACTTCCCTGGTAGCCTTCTGAACTCTTCCAGAGCACCACGCTCCATCCTACCCCCCTGCACCCACCCCCCCATCGCCACAGGACCATCTGGACAAAATGGAAAAACAGAAAACCTTGTCATAAGGAAAAAATTCTGTGCAGAAAAATTGTTTCTGGAGCGGTATAATTTATATATGAAAGCAGAACATCCCATTAAAAGCAGAAGTCTGTGAATGCATCAACAACGATTGGCAGGAATCATTGGTCGTGTTGTTGTCGTCCCCGCCCCAGCCAAATTGCGAATATTCCCTGGAATTCAAACGGTCCAAACCCTTCCTTAAATCCAACCTCTCTTAACAAAACTGTGGTTTGAAATCCTTGTAATTTAAATTTCCCCCTGCCTTTTTAATAATAAAAATTATGAAATTACCAATTTTTTTTTTTTATTTAAAAAAAATCTGCAAAAAAGGCTTTCCTCGATAACAGCCTTCTTTCAAACCTTGGACCCCTCTCCCCTCCCCCCATGAATTTGCACAAATGTGCATTAGAAGAGATTGGCTGCATTTCGGGGGTGGGGGGGTGGGGGGGTGAAATACATCTATGGCAGAAACGGGCCATTTCAGAGGTTGCAGGGAAAGGGCGTTCAATAAAATAACCCCCTTTTTAATTTAAATGCTAATGCACTGAATTAAAATTTAATAACTGAGGAAATTGAAAAGCCAAGCAGGAATATTGGAAATAAATCCAAGCAGAAACAGCTGAAATTAAAAATTCTAGAGAGGAGGAGGACAGAAGCTAAGCTGTCTTATACAATTATATTTTTTTTCCCATAACAATGTAGGGGAATGGACGCTATCTATGGGCAGCCTTAGGGCGATAAATTGAAAGCTGGGTGATTTATTGTTTAATTTTCCTAAGGGGGAAAAAAGGTTCTCTTTCATGCTAAAATATTTCATAAATTTCCACCTGGTATAAATTTTTAAATTAAAAGTTATGTAGGTCATATTCGGTGCATCAGCACAATTCTGAAATCTTACATAAATACACGTAACAGGGTGGGATGGCGGGGGGGGGGGGTAGAAAATTACAATTCTAGATATTTCTTTTGATTCCTTTTATAGAAGATTTCTCTTTTACACAGCAACCAAGGCTGGAAGTGGTAAAACATATATACAAAGATTTATTTATTTTTTCATAATTTTAAAAGTTCTCCCAATTAAAACAGGTTTGCCTTACAGAATTTTCTCATTAAGATAAATCAAGGAACTTGCAAGCCATAGCAGCTCCTCCCCGCCCCGGATAAGCTACAGAAATTGCCAATTCTTATAAAGCTTCATGGCAACCCATCAAAAACTAATGGATGTCTTGGGCTTTCTCAAAGGAAAACGATTTTTTCTTTGTCCAAATCACCAGGACATTCTCATTTGAAAAGGCACCCAGAGGCCGGTGAGTGCAGAGGCCACTGAGATCCACGAGATTTAAGCTCACACTCAATGCACACACCACCCTGTGTGATCCTGGACCAGCAGCTCTTCCACCTGAGACCTGGAGTGAACAAAGGGCGGGCAGGAACTTGACAAAAGGGAGATGGAAGTGACAAAGGCCATGATACAATCCCAATGGCTAAAACCTCCGTGGGTACCTTGCCCGCCACACAGGAGATCTAGGCCCTGTGAGGTTTGGGTGATTAGCCTGCTGACCAGTGGTGGGATTCAAAAACTTTTACCACCAGTTCGGCGGGCGTGGCTTGGTGGGCACGCTTTGCACACACTTTGCCTGCATGCGTGCGCCAAACACGCACTTTGCACAGGCACAGAGGTGTTTCCGCAGGCGTAGAGGTGTTCCACCTTACCTCCTGCAAGCCTGCACTCTCCCGGTCGCTTCAGCAGCTGCCGTGTGGCACTCTTATGTGCCGCGGAAAGCGGCTGCGCTTCAAAAGCAGAGGATCAAAGTGAGCATGGGAGCCCAGGCGGGTGGGCGGGGTCAACAACAGAGTGGTGGAGAGAACCGGTTCCGTCTCCGCGGCTCATTGCTGCTACCGGCTAGGCAGAACCGTGCTGAACCGGTAGCATACCACCACTGATGCTGACATACTGTTCTGACCAACGCCCTTTTCCAATAAATCAAACACAATCCAAAAGGAACAGGAACCTTGTTAATGCTTTTACAAAATATTTAGCTGTGATAAGCACAAGCCTTGCCAAACTGTGTGAGACTTGCCAACAGATAACAGACAAGAAATAATTTGCAAAAAATAAGAATCTTTAAATACAAACTCAGGATACTGGAATGTCCACGAGGCTGGAGTTTCAAAATGTCTTTGCCTTCTGCAAAGTACATTTATTTCACAGCTGGCTTTTATCTTCTTGAAGGAGGGGCCATTACCTTGCAGCCTTACTCCCAAGTCATCCATGCTGTTGTAGCTGCTCTTTCCTACGAACAATCCTGTGCGCACCTGCACTTGGCACAGGCTCCTCAGGAACCTCCTCATCACTGCTGCCAGCCCCCACAATCTCTGAAGGCAGCAGTCTATTCCCTAATGGTCCTGGCCCCTCATCTGAGTCCTCGCTCTCCTCAGTCGTCCGCACCTGCTGCCGGCTAACCACAACACCTACTCCACAAAACAGTCACCGACCAGGGGTGAAATTCAACCACCTCGGCCCCAAGCCACATCCACAGAACCAGTAGTAAAAAAAAATTTGAATCCCAAGGTCAGGCCCATTGAGTGCTGTGCCTCCCACCGAGTATATTCTTCCCACCTTCCTGCAAAGCTGCTCCCACAGGTAAAAATACTGTCCACGCTTACCAAGTAGCCGTCCTAATGCTAGGAATGAGGTTTCCTAGCAGAGGCATTTGCCACAGGCTTCAAGGATGCCTCAGAAAGAGGCATTTATCAGATCCGTTAAGTCCTGAACCATGCAAATCATCAAAATACAGATCATCAAAATGGAAGAGCTGTTGCAATTTTCATTTAAAAATTCTACATCTAACTGCAGTCCAAGAATAAATTGATAAACTGCCACAGGAAACGTTCTGATGCAAAGATTCACGCAACAAAACAGCATCTTTTCTGAAAAATAAGACTGCCCTGGGAAAACAAATCCCTCAAGGGCTCACCTGCTGAGCATCACCTGACAGGCCTTAAAGGCAGATCAGGTATCCTGGAAAAAGACCCCAAGCTGACCACCTGCTCCAATCCTCTCTTCCTCCAATCTCTTCAACCTCCCTGTGTTAATAGCAGTACGAGACACCTAACAAACCAATTATAAAAATAAAAATTGCCTTTATTAGGGGCAGAACCACATTTACAAGTCCTGAACTCTGAGTTTTCAGAAAAGTGATGTCCATATGTGTTTCCAGATACCACCTTAAGCTATGGCACTTCAACCCCTCCCTACAAAACTTCTAATGTCCTAATCCAACATAAGAAAAAAAAGAGAGAGCTTCTGTACTTTGTAATAGGCATATAGGCATTTATGTTTCGTTATTCCAAAGTATTCCTCTGGACACAAATAATAAAAGGTTTCTTAAACCAGGGTGCTGCATTTTGCCAGGTTGTGTTTATGGCAGAAACGCATTCCATAAGATATGGACAGGATTACTATAATGCTGGAGAGACCCCTGACACCATTTCAGGTTACTTAAAAATAATTATAGAGTCTGGTAACTACATCTAAGTGGGAATTTTTTTAAAAAATATGGCTCACAGCTGTGGTGAAAAATAGCTATAGGGGGAAAAATACAAAATTACGAATTTTGTATTTCAACCCACCTGAAGTCAGGGATAAGGTGAAGGGAAATGTTACAGAACGAGCATTACAGCTTTAATTCCCTTTCTAAGAAATATAATGCTTCCTGGCGAGGAGGAATTAAGGCTCCATAGCAGCACAAACCAAAGCATCAGCCAAAAAGCACCAAAAGAAAACTATGGATCGCCGAGCTACCTGAGGAAGGGACCACGACTTTTACCAGGTACTCACCAACTAAGGCATCCTGATCATCACAAAACAAAGCATGGAATAAGTAAGCCCTAGACCCTGTGGTGGCAAACCTCTTTGTTGTGATGTGACGAAAGCGCTAGCACGCACACACCCACAATGCAATGCACCCCACCCCCTGCACATGCGCGTGCAACAACCCCACCCCCTTACCTGCACTGTGCATGCACGGGCCTCCCAGCTAATTTTCAGCCTGTTTGAGGCCGTTTACGCCCTCCCGGAGGATCGAAGGAAGCCTCTGGAGCCTTGGGAGGCCGAAAAACGGGCCTGTTTAGGCCCTTCTGGTATTTCCAGCCCATTTTTCGGCCTCCCGAGGCTGCAGAGGCTTTCCCTCGAGCCTCCGGGAGGGCAAAAATGGCCTCAAACGGGCCGAAAATCAGCTGGGAGGTGCACACATGCTCAGTGCAGGTAAGTTTGGCCGGGGCTCGTGTGCCCGCACAAATAGCTCTGCGTGCCGGCTGTGGCACACGTGCCATAGGTTCGCCATCACAGGCCTAGACTCAAGTCGTATGGCTGAACCATTCCTTTATATGTTGCAGGTAGAAAACTTCAGCACCTAAAATTTTGATTTACACACAGAGTCTATCTATGAGAGCGGACGTTCTTAAAATTCCATCCTATCGTGTTTTTTCTTCAGAATTCAAACAGTTCTTTCCCAAAAGGAGGATTCCTACACAGGTAGTCCTCGACTTACAACAGTTTCAAAGTTACAACAGCACTGGAAAAAAATGACTTACGACCCCTTTTTCATGCTTAAGGTGGTTGCAGCATCCCGTGGTTGCGTGATAAAAATCGGGATGCTTGGCAATCGGCTCATATTTATGATGGTTGCATGTGATCCCCTTTTGCAACCTTCTGACAAGCAAAGTCAATGAGGAAGCCAGATTTCACTTAACAACCATGTTAACTCACTTAACAACTGCAGTGATTCACTTAACAAGGGTGGCAAGAAAAGTTGCAAAAATGGAGCAAAACTCACTTAACAAATGTTTTAGCAGCATAAATTTGGGGCTCAGTTGTCGAGGGCTACCTGTAACTAATTTCAAATTTTTATTTGTAATCCATCTGGACCTCAGTCCACCATTTATAACTTTCCCCAAAAAACAACACTGTAATCTTTTTGCCATTGATTAAAAAAACGTTTTAAGTCCTTAAACTCATACTTGAAACTTCTTCCATTAAGGATTGAAGAAAACTCACCCAGTGAATGTCATAAGATTTTCCGTTCCGTTCTTAATAGTTGAAAAACAGTAAAAAGAGTAATGAAGAGATGGTCTGAATTTATGGACCTGACGACTATATTATGACTGTTAGCTTAGTCAGTTTTTGCATTCTTCTTTGGAGAAGCAGCTGTCTGGAGTACAAGTGGGTGATCTCACGATCTCTCCTTCCACCGAAGAGATTTTGCTGGCTTGGACACACCCTCCGGCTGCCACTCTCCATCATATTACCAACCCTGCTTCTTCAGGGATATCTAGCCTGCAGACCTTCTCTGGCTGCCTTGCATCTTACTTCATTTCTCTGCTTTAGATAATGCTGCTTTCCCCAAAGAAGAAAAGTGTCATGAGTATGTATGTATGTATGTATGTATGTATGTACGTTTGTAGAAAAGCTGCAATATTCTTCCCTTCAAATCCTATAACATAAAACCCCTATCTAATTAGAGGCTAAAACAACATGGCGTAGTACTGAATGGATAAAAATAAAGACAGGAAATCTACCCCTCCCCCAACCACCCAGTAATTAGGAAAGTAATGAATGTTCTACCAACTAGCTGGCATGGCAAGCCTAGACTGTCCCCTTGTGCAAGAAAACAGCAGCAGAGAATCACAGAAGGCTACGAAACCAGTGGTGGGATTCAAAATTGTTTACCGCTGGTTCGGTGGGCATGGCTTGGTGGGCGCGCTTTAAAACGCGCGCTTTGCGCAGGCACAGAGGCTTTCCAACTCACTTCCTGCAAGCCTGCACTCTCCGGTCGCTTCAGCAGCTGCCACACGGTACTCTGCTGTACCGTGCAAAGCGGCTGCACTTCAAAAGCAGAGGATAAAGGTGAGTGTGGGAGCCCGGGCCAGCAGGTGGGCCAAACATAAGCGCGGCAGAGAGAACTGGTTCGATTCTCGCTGCTCATTGGCGCTACTGGCTCGGCAAAACCGGGACAAACCGGTAGAGTACCACTACCACCGTATGAAACCCATCCAGGGTGCCACCTGACTTCTGTTTGAAGGGAGTTCACAGAAAGGCTGTGTCTGTTTTGATTTAAATGTGTTGTTACCTGAATTTGTGAACTTTGTAGTTGTCTATTTTCTAGAACTTATGTGTTCTTAGCTGTTGGATCTGATTTGGAGGCGGGTGTGACTTTTGACAGTCGACAACAAGGCAATTATGTAGCTTTCGAGAGAGCAATAATAACTCCACAACCCAGAAGAGCCTTAAGAATTAAAGGGAAAACAAGCAAGGTGAGACACTTTTAACGGTATTAAGCTGCCTTCTCAAAAAAAAACCTTTTCAGGAATGACTCCTCCATTCTTAACTGTACTAGACCACTTTAAAAAAAAAAAAAAGCTGGAAAGCTGCAAAAAAGTAGAATTATTTCTTTGCCAAAGTGGCTTTTGGGAGGCAAAAATGGAGGAAAGTTTATACCGCAGCAACACATTTCTGTTTTATTTCTTCCTGAGGTTACATCCGCAGAATTTTGCCGAAATATAAAGTACCAAAGAATTTTGTTTTAGATACGGTTAAGTTAAAAAGTAATAGGGCCCCTGGGCCAGGTTGCATTCACCCGAAGAGATCTTAAAATATGGCCAGTTGCAAGTTTGCTGAACTATTAACTAAAATATGTAACTTATCACCAAAACTAACCTTGCTGCTCGAGGACGGGAAAGGTGCCAGTTTCCACAGCCCGGTGTTTCTGACGCCTCCCTCAGAAACATGCAGGGAGTCACAGGCATCGGCCTGAGCTCAACTCCAACTGACAGGAGGAAGAAAATCCAGAGCTGTAGAATTTAACCCTGAACTCTAATTGTAGCCCGAATCAGACGGAGGGAATTCAGATGAAGATGACTCTGCTCCCAAACTGTCACGGTCTCTAGAGCGGTGCCAATGAAGTCAAACAGCAGAGGGTAAGTTAGCTGTCAGAATGGAGATCGTGCGTCTCAAGCCAAACTTCCAAAACTTAAAAAGGATTTATTTATCCCCCCTCCCTCCCTTTCTGTTGGCAGCTCTGAAAAGACCATAGAAATGTTTCATGAGTTGACATTAGCATCGTGGCTTAAATGGAAGTAAAGTGACACTGATGTCATGACTTGAAAACAGCAAAGCCTTGGTGAGATGGACAGCTGGAGGATGTCTGATATTTTTGCGTGTTGTGCCCAATTCCCACGCTTGTTTTTGGCTCCTATTGATTTTTTTTATGTTGTTATTCCTCTTAAGACATAAGAGGAAGACTCCACTCTGCTCTGATTGACTTCTGGATTTCTGGCAGCCAACAGGGAACCAGCTCAGAACGAGCTCAGAACGAGCTTAGCCTATGTGGAAATATCTTAACAGCTGCGGCATCTAAAAGAGATCACAATCAGGGCTTTTGAACTTTCTCATTCTGTATTAGCTGTGGATTTAAAAACAAAAATAAAACAGGAAGAGGAGTAACCCAAATCCAAATGATGAATCCGTAAAATAGAACTCACTCCCCCCCCCCCAAAAAAAGCTCAAAATGGAATAATTATAAGGCAAAAGGGCCTAAGCTTCAAAAACCAAACACGAGAAAAGAGCATAGTTCATGTGGAAATCTTAGAAATCTCTGTAGCAAAATAACTCGCTTCAGCTGACCACAAAGACTATAAATACTCAAGATTAATTTCCCAAGCGAGCATAAAAATAAACAAACTTAAAAAGTTTACCAAAAGGGGGGGGGGAAAAATCAAAATTCTCTTACATCAAGAAACAGTAGACATCTCTCTGGATCCTACGTGCATTAGGCAAATACGAAAACTGAAATACTTTTATTTACATGTCCTTTATTTTTATTTTTTTAAATTTCATTCCGTAGGATTCAACCTAAAGAAATGTCACCTTGGTTTTCAATTGGATAAAATAATCAGAACTTCATGGTTTCAGGGCTTGGAAAGAAAAGACAAATCCTTCAGCGCCACACCTGATTAGCCCTTCAGGAATCTAAGCAATCTACTGAAACTTTCAAGGCTAGGAACGAATGTAACATTCTTAGATCCTGCAGTAGCCCTTTTCCAGATTCTGGGAGTCCTTCACTTGCAGCGACTCTAATTTAAATTTACTAGAATGGGGGGAAATATTAACCTTTGGCAGACTTGCTTTCTCCTAATAAATACAATTCATTCCCAATTGTAACCGCGAAGAGGAAAAATGGCAAATTTGTTCTTGCTGCACTGGGCTAAGAGGACTTTGTTCAAAGCCAAGTTCTAGAAAAGGAATCTTAGCCATCTCTTCCCATAAAGATCTCTGGATTATCGGCAGATCCACAATTCAGGAAAAAACAAAGCATCACAGGAGGACCTAGAAGGACAGCGACTGAGACCACATCTGGCACACTTCCCACTTTGATTCCTATAAATCCATGACTCTGGTGATTGTTTCAGCGGGATGATCTCAGGGCTAAATCTCTAGGCACAGCCTAGACCAGTAATCACAACCCATTTTGCTGTGGTGTACCGAAAGCACAGGCAACACCCCTGCCCCAGCCCCTTAACTCCACTGCACATGAGCACCTCCCAGCTCATTTTCAGCCCGTTTGAGGCCTTTTTCGCCCTCCTGGGCTAATCTGGGCTAATCCTGTAAGGAAGGCAGGAAGGAAACGTTCTGGGGTTGCTTACAGAAACTGCCTCTCCGTTAACCCTTATTACATTCTTGGCAGAACTAGACTTCCTGTCTCAGGAACTTCTCTGGAGTTTTTTTCCCCTCCTTTGCTGGCACTTTGCTTGTGTGGAGTGACCATTCAAAGTTACAATGGCACTGAAAAAAGGGACTTATGACCATTTTTCACACTTACGACTGTTGCAGCATCCCCAGTCACGAGAGGCCAGGGGAGGATATGCGTGCCTCGATGTGAGTGATATTGAGTTGGCCATGCCCAGCCAGTCACATGACCACCAAGCCACGCCCACAGAACCAGTTGTTAAAAATTTGAATCCCACCCCTGTGCACACCACCGCCAGCCAGCTGTCGGGTATCTGCGTGGGCGGAGATCCGTGCGCGGAAGGGGTGCATGCACAGAGGCAGGGGTTGCGGGAGTGTGCATGCACGTGAGTAGAGGCGTGCAATGTACACAAAGGGGGTCACACAGGCACATGTGCAGGAGGTGCACACACATTGCATCATGGATGCAGCCACGTGCTTTCAGCATGCGACGTGGAAAAGGTTAGCCATCGCTGCCCCAGGGTATGGACCTCTCCGCAGCTGGCAGCTCCCTGGACATTATCGGGAGGGAGAAAGTCAAGGCTTCGTTTCCAACTTCCATCAGCCCTAAATGGGAAAGGCCTCTTCACGCTCTTCCTTCAATTGTAAGCCTCTTTTCTGGAGGCTTTATTATGGGGTGCCAGATAGGAGATCCTGACACCCACCATTCGTTCAGGCCTTCCTGTTGCCGCTGCTGCTGATCCTCCTGACTTTAACAAGTGAAATGACTTGTAGGAAAGCGGTTGAATTCTTATTTTTTTTCCCCCCTTTTTGCTGGCTGCACTAATTACCAGTGGGGAGAGAGAGACTAAGGATCCCAAGTTGCTTACAAGGCTTCTAATAGACATCTAGAAATCTAGAATTCACCGCCCTGCCCCCTCCTCTAACACACACGCTCATTCCAAGACCCAGTTGTTCTTGAATAAAATGGGAAAAATTGGGAGGAGGAGGGATGGCTTCTCACATATATTGGTTTACTGTATTTGCTTACCAAAAGTAACCTTCAGGCTCCCGGTGGCCTGTTCACACTCTATGTAGGACTTCTGTAATGACTTTCAGGTTCAGTTTTTTGGGGAGGGCATACAGGGATCCCATTCATACCCAAGAATGTGTATCTAAGCTTGAAATGTGCAAGTCGAAATCCTTCAATTTTTGCAAACAAGCACAATGCCTAACTCAAAGTATCAGAAACACACCTACTTAAGTGTCCTTCCAGTGGTTTTTCCCCCCCACAAAAGTCAGCATTTTCAACACTACTTTAATTAAATGCACCTAAGTGGAGCTCCTATAAAAAGTCTGTAAGTCTCATTTGGAAAAAAAATGTTGAGGGAAAGCCCAGAAGCGGAGGAGAATTCCATTAAAAAGACGAGACTTATTATAGGTAGAAAACAAACATTCATACATGACCTCTGGGTGCCCTGAAAGCGTAGGAGACAACATAAGGAGCATCGCGAAGATGGATTTCAGGAGGAAAAAGGTTATCAGGTGAAAGACGGCTTTCTTTCTGTGGGAAAAGAAAACAGATAGGTTCCAACAGCACCTTCCTCCTGTCCAGAGTTGATCTGAAGTTTTCCACGAGGAGATGAATGGAAGAGACAGCCTGAGTTTGACAGGAGCCCAGAGACAGGCTATACGGGCCCTAGAGATCTAGCAGTGGTTCAGCTTTGACCTGGCCATCTGGTTAAGATTTCTCAGTTGGATGGGTCACTTAGTAGATTCTGACCAACTGATCAGGTGATTCTGGCCAACTGATCCTGATACAGATGGCAAGACTGTAGTACCTTAGCACCAATCATTAATCAGTTCCTGGAGGCACGATGAGTACCAAAAATGATGAGTATCAAACAGCTGGACACAAAAAACTGGAGAGTTTTTTCCCGAACGCCATCACTCTGCTAAACAAATAATTCCCTCAACACTGTCCAATTATTTACAAAGTCTGCACTACTATTCCTATTAATCTTCTCATCACTCCTTATCAGCCATCCCCTCCCACTTGTGACTGTATGACTGTAACTTTGTCCCTTGTATCCTTACGATTGTATTGACTGTTTCCTAGTATGATTTGATTGCTTATTGTACCCTATAAGTATCATTAAGTGTCGTCGTACCTTATGATTCTTGACTCTTGATGAAAGTATCTTTTCTTTTATGTACACTGAGAGCATTTGCACCAAGACAAATTCCTTGTGTGTCCAATCACACTTGGCCAATAAAGAATTCTACTCTACTCTACTCTACTCTACTCTACTCTACTCTACTCTACTCTACTCTACTCTACTCTATTGTACCCTATGACTATCATTAAGTGTTTTACCTGATGATTCTTGATTCTTGACGAATGTATCTTTTCTTTTATGTACACTGAGAGCATTTGCACCAAGACAAATTCCTTGTGTGTCCAATACCACTTGGCCAATAAAGAATTCTAATTCTAATTTTTCCCATAAGGATTAATGTAGCGAGTCCAAAGACAGCTGTCATTGACAAGTTCTTGCTTGTGCATTGATTACCCAATACATGATGGATAGTGGGACAAAATTTTCACACCAAAATGTGTTGAGTACTAAATTCAATGAATTTCAAAGCAGTTGGGTACCAAGGTACCGCATTATTACCCGCAGGGAAAAATCTCAAAGCTGGCCAGGAGAGGTCAGCTGTGAATTAAGATAAAGGGGCTGTAATAACCACAGAATCTTCACCTTTCCTTAAAGCATGTCTAAGAGGCAGGAGGGACGTTATTGGACTGGACCTATTTTACAAATTCCAGCTGTCCTCGTGAGCTGAATGATAACCCTTCCCCAAAGCAGAACAGACAAGTGCGAGAAAAGTTTCTTGCCACCATACTGATGCTTGCAGAATGGGGCTTTCAACGGCAGAAAACAAATGGGTGGAGTTGAGCTCCTGTGTCCTACAATCCCTCGTGATTAAAGGGGTAAAAAGTGAAAGAAATAAGCCAAGTAAAATAAAACAAAATGAAGATTTCTCAAAGGACAATCGAGCTCCAAGAACAAAACTGTTCTTGCTGCATGGCTGAAAATAAATGGAACCAATTTGGCTGCAAATGGAGCAGGGCTCCTCCCAGAACCTCTGCACAGAACAGCCGAGAGAACCTCACCGGGACTCTGCATCTGGTCATCGCCATCACCGGCATTGGTGAATCCCAACCAGGAGCACTTGTGAGACTCTCACAATGCAAAGACACCCACACTGACCTCCAAGCAACAATCCCTGAAGGGCGCCCTCCCGCAAATCCATGTGTGATCTCAAGTGTTCTTCCTTCATATATATTACTGCATGAATAACTGATCTGTAGTGGGCTTTCCTTGATTATAGCCTTCTTGGAATCATGCCCCTAAACTCAATACAGTTGGTTCTGATCCGTCAGAAATAGAATAGAATACTTTATTGGCCAAGTGTGATTGGACACACAAGGAATTTGTCTTGGTGCAAATGCTCTCAGGGTACATAAAAGAAACGACATATTCGTCAAGAATCATCAGGTACAACATTTAATAATAGTCACAGGGTACAATAATAGAATAGAATAGAATAAGAATAGAATAGAATATAGAATAGAATATAGAATAGAATAGAATAGCTTTATTGGCCAAGTGTGATTGGAATTTGTCTTGGTGCATATGCTCTCAGTGTACATAAAAAGAAAAGATACATTCGTCAAGAGTCAAGAATCAACAGGTACAACACTTAATGATAGTCATAGGGTATAATAAGCAATTGAATCATACTAGGAAACAGTCAATACAAATCGTAAGGATACAAGCGACAAAGTTACAGTCCTACAGTCACAAGTGGGAGGGGATGGGTGATAAGGAGTAATGAGAAGATTAACAGTAACAGTAGTGTAGACTTTGTAATAGTTGAACAGTGTTGAGGGAATTATTTGTTTAACAGAGTGATCGCTCTGAAATCACTGAATTAAGGTCAGTATTCTCCTGAAAGTACCAAGTCAAGCAAATGTAACCAAAGGTGATGTGTCTCCATTCATGATTATTTCATTCTCTCAAGCGAAGCAAAACTTTAAATTATTCATTTAAACCATGTTTTCAGTTTGCACAATATAGCGAACGTAACATGTTGCTTCACACTATGCATTAAAATTAACCAATGTTCCAAGCAAACCAAAGTAAGTATACCGATATCAATTAGAGCCACTAAGTCTTTAACTCAGTTAAATGTATCTTGCAAACTCAGCCATTAAACAGCACTAGGAAACCTGACGAGTGAGTGAATGAATATGAATGAATGAATGAATGAATGAATGAATGAATGAATGAATGAATGTAGTTAGTTTCAAATCCTCACAAGAGAAATGGGAATTTTAAACTTTTAAAGGTCTTGTTTCAACTGTTGTCATAAGAGACTCCCAAATCTGTATAATCAAAAATGTACTTAAGAGTGAGGCTTTCAGTTGACATTCAAAACATGAATATGAAGAAAGTCAAATCTCTAAGACGTCAATATCAGTTTTTACATTATATGCCCAGTTCTTCCACCTAGAGATGCAGCAACATCAAGACAAGACATTGTCTCCCTTATTTGGAGTTCAGCTGCCCAAAAAGATCCCAAATAGAGAGGGTTGCCAAAATTGCTCCTGCCTCTCCTCCTGGCCTGTGGCAGCAACTTAACTTTACAGATGTTAGAAGATGATCTCTGCCCACCAAAGCCCGGTTGCCACTTCTAAAGCTATTAAATCAAGCCAGGGACCTGTGGCCTTCCAGATGTTCTTCAATAATCACAGTCATCTCTTAAAGGCACAGAACAATCTACACCCTTGAGTCTTTTGCTACAGCATCCTTTTAGCACACCAGTGAATGGGCTTGTCCTCTCACACCACAACTGTTCTGAAGGAACTAGGGGTGTGGCTAGGCATTTTGCAGTCAGTCCATGCCAGCTGCAAACTACTTAGGTACACATGAATGAGGAAATCTTTCAGCGTTCTACATCAACTGTATGTGTGTCTAACACAAATATTTATTGGAAAAAAATTAACATGTTTCGATTTCCAACCTATGTTGTTACAGCGGTTAGAATATCAGTCTAGGACTGGCTCAGGTTATAAGGAATCTAAAAACACCTGCACTCTCTTGGCCAAATGTCTCCCACAGAATAATGGAGGCGGAGAGGAAGAAATTCAGATTTTCTTTCTCGCCCTTTCCTTAACATTACTTATTTTTGGTAAAGAAAACAATTTTGAAATTGTAAATAGGAAAAAATTCCTATGCAAATTCACATAGAAAAATTCCAGTTTGCATTGGAAAATGTTCAGATCAATAATGCATTTTTTTTTCCTTTGCATACTCGCTGAGGATAGTCATTTGATAAACATGGAACATTTTAACTATCATATTTGCCTAACTGATTTGCATTTTTCACCAACGTAACCAGGCAAACATACACAACACAATGTGTTTGTAGGAAGAAATTTTCCTGTGGGGGGGAAAAGTCGCCATTACAGATATTTTTTGTCCCATGTTCACAGCCCAGACGAATGGAACTGGAACACACCACCACATCGACCAAGTCATTCATAGAGGCAGATTTGAACTTTAAATGCCACCTGGTTCAACCACTGCCTACTGCAGTAATCTACCATTACTACAGCATCCTACTTAACTTTCCAAGTTCCCAGGTCAGGAAGCTTGAAGAGCCAGTTGCAAGATTTAAGCAATTCTGAAAAATGACAGGGGGAAAAAAATCCACCCATTTCTTGGCATTTTCCATCTATCAAAGCCAACTATCTGGGAGAAAGTGGTGCTCCTTCACAAGCCCACCAGAAAAGGGGATTTTTAAAAATAGGACTTGGAGAATTAAAAAACAACAACATTCAGCATATAGATTAAGTATGTTACTGATATGTACCGACAGAGTTAAAATCGATAGTGCTCCTCATTCACAATACACAGCATTTTCCTATTGCCCAAACAAAGGCCTAGAGTGGTATACATAAACGAGTCTATTCTAGGAACTTTCTTTATTCTCCCCTCCCCTATGCGTGTATCAGAAGTTAGGGGAAATGGGGGAAAGGAGTGAGGAAGGGTCCCAATGCTGTCCAGTTTAAGCCAACCTGCTTAAACTGGGCTATGACTTATGGCAGTGCTGAAGAAGGGAGGTGGGCCCTCAGAATTCCAGCTGCCATAGGTACCCACAGTCCCGTGATTGCGATTTCTGATGTTCCCTGTCAGCTTTCCACAATGTCATTGGGGAAGCTGGCAGGAAATCAAAGTCAGTCACTTGAGGTGCTAGCTTAAAGCCCTCACTTAATGACACATCTGGGACTGCTGGAACTGGCATTAAGTGGTGGCCACATGATATCCCCCCTTTACGACCACATCACATAGTGGCATTCCAGTCCAAATTACCATCGTAACCTAGGACTGCCTTGTATTATTTTGTTCTAAGACACTAAAGACTTGGAAAGCGACAGCTTTTAGCCCCGTCTGCATGAAAGACTCCAAACCAGCCACCCTTTTAGTGCAGCGGTTAGTGTACAGAAGACGCACATTTACTCTAAAATCATCCAGGTTTGTTGTCTGGAAGTGTTGGGATTGCAATCCCTTGGCAATGCGTCTCCCACATTCTGGGAGGGTGCCCAAGAGGCAGCTGTTGTAGGCAGCTTTGCCAGACCTGTCCCTCCCTCCGCCGCTATGAAAAGGAGGAAGATGAAGAAGCAAGGCTGATGCCTCTTAAGCACTTTAGAGACAGGTGAGATTTGAAAGAAGAGTAAAATCCATCCAAAAATCTCATCGTGAGAGTTCAGGAACACACAGAGGTTCACTCTCCTGTCGTAACCCTAACCTGAACAAGCGAAGTCCCACCTTCCACCTATCAAACCAAAGGTTCAGGAAGCGATCCCTCGAGACAGGGAACCCCACAACCCTGCCAGCAGACAACTGAGAGGGGGAACCATCCAACAGCCAAGGATTCCGTGCCTCTGCTCTACTAGGTTTGGCTGATCATAGTTTTCCTCACTGCTTCGCTGTTTTATTTTCAATGCGTTATTCACAACCGCTTAATTCTTTTTTCAGAGGAGTGATGGGGTACAGTAAGTCATGGGGCTCTCTACTTCTGCTTGATGTAACTGAAATAAATGGCTATCCCACTCAAAACGTTACTTCTGCACCATTAAAGACTAACAATAGGCATTTTAATATATTTGACTATAGTATTAACATATAAACATTGTTAATATTTGTAGTAATAGGAATATTATTCATGGCAGGATTGACACTGCACAAATTCTTTTTTTCTTTTTGCAACATTAGTAGCCGTAGTCATAAACACATTAAAAGAGCCCAAAGCAGTAATCACATACTCAAAAATATTTTATGAGGATTGTATCCTAGCAACTGTACAACACACCTGTCAGGTAGGCCAGTTAACTGCCAGGCACCCCAGAATTGAGGGTCCCCTTCCCTGTGACTCTAATACTTCCATGAAAACTACGAGAATGATTTGAAGCAACGCGTAGACTTTGGTCAAACCTTCATTGTAAAATATGAACACTGAGCCTGAAGAAAAATGTGACTGCAGGTGAGACAGCACACAAATTGCAGGACACCTCTGCATGCAGTACAGGTGGCAACTAGCTTTGCCAAAGCCTGCCTTAAGGACAGAGCAATGGAAAGCCATTCCCACTCCCCACCCTTGAAAAAAAAACACAAAACTCCTCAAAGTTCCCCCAAGTATTTCACCTGTCTTTCTAGGGCTTAATGACTTTTGTGTATGGTATCCCTGGTCAATTTTCCTCCTCTTTGGGTTTCCTTGGCTTCGGGGTTAAGAACAGCCGATTCATTCCAGACCAGAATAACCAAGGCCACCTCTCCAAACCAAGCAAGGACATATTCCCTTCCCTTCTTTTCCCTTGAAAGGATTTTAAAAGATAATCAAGCAAAACTAACAAAGTAACTGATCATGTGACATATCATTTTATTTTAAATGGACATAGTTGGAAATTTGAGACCTGCTTTCTTTTTATCATTATAAAATGACTCTGATAGTGTAGCCCACGCATAAAAGTCTCCTGTAAGAATCAGCCAGCTGAAGCTTGCTTGAGTAAACATATCAACTGTTAATCTGTGACTGGTTAAATTTAATTGCAACCCCATTAACATTCTTAAACTGTCAGCCTCCTTTCTTGCACAGAAATTCTGCAGAAAACGTGATTTCTAAGTACTACAAAAATTAAAGCAATCTGAGCTGTTTGGAAAATTGCTTGCTTTTTTAATTGTTCCAGAATCTTCCCAAAAATCCAAACAATCTCCTCCCCTTTCAATGGGGGAAGGAAGGAAAAGGGATTGGTTAGAGATGAAATATCTAATTGCACTCCTCCTCCCTCCCCCATTCCCTTAGGAATAACATCCCCTGAATTTTCAATTCAATATTCAATTGTAGTTTAGATTACAATTAAATACAGCTAACAGATCAAATTCCACCTCCCCAGGAAAAAAATTTTGAAATTCTAAATTTTTTTTTTTTAAATTCATCTTAGACAAACTTTTAAATTTTCAAAAACATTTTTTTTTTCTACACTGAGGTTCTTGGAATGGGGGAAAAGATTTTAAGCTGCAGAAATCAATTCTGTTCCAGCACAGAAATGCCCCTTTGAGGTTCTCTGCTGCAGCTGTGGAGTCGGCCATCTTGATATTTTGTTCTCATTTTAAAGTGGAGACTCTGCAGGATTTGCCCTTTCCTTTCCTTTTTTTTCCCCCACTTCCAATTTAATGTTGCCGGGTTTTTTTTTTTCTGACCCTTTTGCTTCAGATGCAGAGGTTGCACATCACTTTCTACAGAGATCTAAAAAAATTCTGTCAATTAGTTACTCATTCTTTATAAAATGCAAATCAAAACAGAAAAGGGAGAAGAGACAGAGACAACGACCAAAACTCAAAAGGCAAATTTTATTACTCACAAATCCATCTGAGAAATCCAAACATGCATTGCTAACTACAAACTAATCAGTAGTTGTTAGTAAGATTTTCAGTTTGGCTACAGAGCAAAACAAAACAAAAAAAACCCCACAATTTTTAGAAATTCTTAAGAAAGCATAATTTAATTTTGCAAATTTTTGTTATTTTTTAAAATCTGCAACTTCACATCTGCAGTTTCCTCAACCAGTAGTATTTTGCGTACACTATTATTAGTCTAATGATGTATTCATACATAAAGTGTTACACTGAACTCTCAAGAGATGTTATCTTGTGTTATTTTAGGGTGGAGGCAAAACATAATCACTCCCCCCCCCCCCAGTTCTACATGGATTATAAAGTAAATGCTAGAATCATTCTTTTAATTGTGCCAACAACATAAGCTTTCAGAAAATATGTCATTTCAGAACAAAAGGCTTTTTTTTCCTGTAATCTTAACTTGACTTGCAGGATTGGCTCATGTTTAAAAACAAAGCTCTTTCAAATCAGATTTGAATAAAAACTTAAAAGTCATTCCCCACACACAAAAATGGGGTGTGTCCTCAAAATTTTCATATAATGCATACACTTATTTCAAAATTTTAACATTAAGTTCTTCTTCGTGAGAAAATAAATCAAATACTTAACTAGGAAATCCTTTCGAATTTGCAAGTACAATTCTTAATTGCTTTGCAACCATTCTTCCCTCTTCATTCCCGACTGATTTGTTTCAAATTGTTCTTTTTCTCCTTAATTTTGTTTCCCAACCGCCCTCCTGTAAAAAAAAGAGCTTATTTCTCATTTTAAAAAAAAGATGGGGCAAAGGAACGCCGATTTCAATCCAATTCAACCTGAATTTGCATATTAAAAGACTCCGTTTAAAAACACAAATTTGCTGACATCCAAGCAGCAGATGATGTCCCGCTGTTTCCAAGCATTTCTCAGAGTAAGAAAATTTCCAGAGAAGCGAAAGGAGAAAAGGCAACGATTTCAACTTTCCTTTCGGAAAAACAACAAAAAGAGAAGGGGAAAAAAAAAATTTTTTTTCCCCTCAAAATTTAATTTCTTTTTTTTCCCCCTCCTCCTATTTTTGGAATAGTCTCCCCTAGGGGGCGTTGTTTTAATAAGAGAAAAACTCGTTTGGAGAAAATTAGAAAGAAGAAGGGAGAGAAAAAAAACCACACACACACACACACACAAATACACAAACACACAAACACACAAGCAAGGAAGAGGCTCCGGCCCTCGAGTAAAGGGGGCACGAGGGCACTGAGGGCCCCCACCAGGCCCGGGGTGGCCCGGCGGGCGAGGGTGACATGGCTGCTCCGAGAAGCCAGGCGGAGAGACGGGGACGAGAAGTACCCGCGGCCGGGGCTGCAGCCCGGGCGGTCGAGCGCGCTTACCTGCGCCGCCGTGGCGGGGGCGGCGGGGGCGGCGGCGGCGGCCCCTCCTGCGCCCTCAGGAGAAGAAGAGGAGGCGGCGGCGGCGGAGGCTCCCTCCCCGCCGCCGCCTCCTCCTCCTCCTCCTCCTCCCGCTGCCCCGGGGCCGCCCGGCTCCTTCATGGGGCTGGGCTGGCGGGCGAGGGGCGGCCAAGGGGGCTCCCGCCGGGCCGGGCCGCCGCTCTCGCTCGCCAAGCTGCTGCTGCTGGTGGTGGTGGTGGTGCCGATGCCGCGCGGCGCACAATGCGGAGCGGCGGCCGCCGGAGCCGCCTCCTCGCCGGCGCAGCACGGGTGGGCGGCTCGGGCTCCTCCGCCCCCTGGGAGGACATGGGCCGCGCCAACCGCTCGCCTTCCCCCCCCCCCCAGGCCGCTTCAGCGCTGCCGGGCCGAGCTCGGCCTGGGCGGAGGAGACTCGCGCGCCGCCATCGCGGGAGTGGAGAGGAGGCCCGGGGGAGGCGGAGGCGGCCCCCGGCGGAAGGGAGGCGGCGGCGGCGGGCGGAGGAGGAGGAGGAGGAGGAGGCGAGCAACTCGGCTGAGCCTGCCCGGCCTGCACGCCGCACCGCGCTGCGCCCAGGGCGCGCCGCCTCTCGCGCGCCTCCGCCGCCGCCGCCGCCGCTTTGGCCACGCGTGGTTGTTGTGGTTCCTCCTCCGGCGCGCACCGAGGCGCCTCTGCCCGTCCAGAGCGGGCTCGTTCCAGGAAGCCCAAGCAGGGCGCCTTCCCGGAGAGCCGGGCGTCGCCGTGCACCTGCCGCGAAGGCCCTGCGAAGAAGAAGGAGCGAGCGGCTGTGCCCAAAGGGCCTCGCTTCCCTCCGGGCTGACTTGGCTTCCCGGCCCTCCTTCCTTCCGTCTCCCCCGGCGGTGGTTTCCCTAAGGCTGGGCTTTGGAGCGGGCATCCCTCCCCACCTGCATGCAGGGAAGGCCACCTTTTTCTCTGTGCTGGACGGAGCCGGCCAAGCTCGCTGGGACCAGGCAACCCTGGAAAGCATCCCGGCGGCCGCGCTTTTTCAAAGGGAGACTCAACGGCAGCCAAGCCAACCCTGCCTGAGCAGGAAAGAAGGTTACTATGAGCATAGAGTGGAATGGAATGGAATAGAGTCTAATAAGAATAGAAAAGAAAAGAAAAGAATAGAATAGAATAGAATAGAATAGAATCTAATAAGAATAGAATCTAATAAGAACAGAATCTAATAAGAATAGAATCTAATAAGAATAGAATAGAATAAGAATAGAATAAGAATAGAATCTAATAAGAATAAAATCTAATAAGAATAGAATCTAATAAGAATAGAAAAGAATAGAATATAATCTAATAAGAATAAAATCTAATAAGAATAGAATCTAATAAGAATAGAATCTAATAAGAATAAAATCTAATAAGAATAGACTCTAATAATAGAGTAGAATAGAATCTAATAAGAATAGAATCTAATAAGAATAGAATCTAATAAGAATAGACTCTAATAATAGAATAGAATAAAATAGAATAGAATCTAATAATAGAAAAGAATAGAATCTAATAATAGAATCTAATAAGAATAGAAAAGAATAGAATAAAATCTAATAAGAATAGACTAATAATAGAATAGAATAAAATAGAATAGAATAGAATCTAATAAGAATACAATCTAATAAGAATACAATCTAATAATAGAATAGAATAGAATAGAATAGAATAGAATAGAATAGAATTTAGTATCCAATGGCACAGCTTACATCAAGGATTAATATCACCCTTACTGACAGCAACCTGGTGTAGGATCTCCTGTTTGGGTGGGGAAGGGAGGGGTTGGACTAGATGATCAAGGTCCCTTCCAACTCTATTAATCTGTAAACTTCCTTAACAACTTCTCTCTTCCTTTTTTTCTTCCATTCCATCATGCCCAATTCTCAGAGGCTGCCTGTAGAAAACTCTGAAGTTTTCTTGCCAAGGATTTTCCCAAGTGCGTTGCCACTGTGTCCTTTCTAGGCTAGGAAAGTGACTGGCCCAACATTATCCAGCAGGCTCTTTGCCCAAAGCAGAACTACAACTCACAGTGTCCCCCCCACACACACACACATACACACAGTTTCTATCCTGATGCTTTAACCACTACATCAAAAACTGGCTTTCGGATTCTACTTTCACGCTGCAAATACATACATAGTTTAGTTTATTTTGTCATTGCGTCTCTGAACTTGGCTGTTTGCTTGCAGATGCTTCATTACCCAACTGGGTAATTCGTTTTAGTTAGTTTACCTTATTGTCTTTGCATCTTGCGCAACGAAATCAAGCTCCATCTTCAGTGCACATCATGACCATGAAAATAAACACAAACACACATCCTTCACCCTCCACACATTGAACGGAAAACCCCCCAAAACCGCACCAACACTGCACTATACAGTAGAATTCAATAGAGCTACTGCCCTGGGATAGAAGCTGTTTTTCAGCCTATCTGTCCTTGTTTTTATTTTTCTGCATATAGAACACGGCAGGATGGTTTGTAGGCGAATGCAGAGACTACCAATATTTAAAAGTGCTGCGTGTCCCCTACCCAAAACCATCACGTTACATGCAGTGCTTGCCACGCCTGAGACAGTGCAAAGGAAAAACAAAATAGATCCAGGTACAGAGCTAAAACCTTAGAGGTCAGGTGGAGGGTAAGAGATGGCAACATAACCCGCATTGCTTGCTTTTCAGTGGATGTTGAGTAGGTTCCTTGGGCAATTGGCACCTAACAGAGCACCATGCCTTTCTGTGCCAGTTTATTTATTGCTTGCATGACTAAAAGTCGGCTTCTTTGGGGTGTTGTGCAGGGAAGCTGGCCACTACTACCAAGTGGTAAAGCAACTTCTGGATAGTGGGGCCAATTGCTGGCCGAAAGAACCATACTCCACTGCACAATGCCTGCAACAACTGTCACATGGGTATTGTGGAGCTCCTGCTACAGCACGGGCCAGAAGTCAATATTAGTAATTGTGCTGATAATACTCCTATGGACTGTGCTTTGCAAGCCGTGGGAGATTTACCTGGAGGAAGAACCTGGAAAAGTTATAGCCACATTGCTCCTAAAGGCATGGTGCTGCCTTTATTAATCCCAAGGTAAGAATCCTCAGGTAAGCCTTCAATTCTAGTGATGCCTTGACATGGGTGGCAATTTCTTGAAACTGTTGACTGATTTTTGGATTGCATGAAATAATATGACGATAATATATGTACAGAATAATGTTTTTTAAAAGCCTAAGTTCTGCTGAGCGACAAAGCAGAAACACTGCCCCCTTCTGGTCACAGGAATCTTCTGCAATGCAGAGCATCGCCCCAGAGGCGACTTCTGTTGGGCTCAGGCGAATTTATTGATGTTTTGAAAACAGGAACATAGGAAGGAGATGCAGTGGCTGAGGCCCTTTTCCAATCATTTCCATCGCCCACATGCAGACACTAAAGACAATGAAATGTAAGGAGCATCTTTGATTCAACAACCTCTCCGGCTTTTCCCTACATGAATGACGTCCTTTGCAGCTGGAAACTTCATTTTGTACCTTTGCTGTATTGACGTTTAACTTTATGTGGAATTCTGTACCTAATTCCATGACCTTCTATTTCTTTGCTTCTCCTGAATCATGAATGGCCACCATGGTGGGGTGGGGGTGGAAGGGGGTGACTTGTAGCTCAACTTTATTTTATGCAGCTGGAGGCAGTGTACGGGATGCTCCTTCCTCCTCCCACAGAGACCCACATTCTGAGGGCAGCTGGAGGGGCTCCCTAACTGGGGCCTGGTTCCCGAGAGGCAACATGAAATGGAACTGCAGTGCCCCGAATCCAGAGCATTGGGGAGAAGAGTCGTCGGAGGCTTTCGGGACCCAGGCAGGGACGCTCCCGAGCGATGCGCAGCCCCAGACAAGCCCTCGTGACCACGACCCCCCCCCCCCCGCCTGCCTTCCCCACCCCGCCCCACATAGCCTCCCTTGGCGCTCACCGGAGCATGGTGGTCTCTACCGACCTTCCCCTCCCGCCAGGCAGGGAGCAGAGGTGGGTATTCAGGTTCTGACTGGTTCTGAAGAACAGGTTAGCAGAAATTTGGAGCAGTTCAGAGAACCGGCCAATCCCACCTCTGATTGGCCCCGCCAACCCCATCTATTCTCTGCGTCCCATTGAGTCCCAGCTGATCGGCTGGGTCTCCTTTGGTTGCCCTGCACAGGAGAACGGAGCTGAAAAGCAGGTTAGTGGGGTGGGGAGGGAAGGGGGATTTTGCAGTATCTTTCCCTGCCACGCCCACCAAGCCACGCCCGCAGAACCAGTAGTAAAAAAATTTGAATCCCACCACTGGCAGGGAGGCAGATGTGCCCGAGTGCCCAGCAGGGGAAAGCTGCATGTGCCAGGGCTGCGCTGCCCGCTCTGCCCACCTTCCTCTCCCCACCCCCAGCCCCCAGGGACTTGCCCGTCAAATGGGAAGCGGGAATCTCAAAATAAGGTCCCGGCATCCTTTATGGAAAAGGAGAAGCCTGAAAAAGAGGTGTTGCTAAAGGGCCTTTCTCCTTCCTTCTTGACTGGCGGGAGGGGAGCACAGAGTTGGAAGAAGCCTTAGAGGTCATCTTGTCCAACCTCTGCATTACACATGTTCATTTTTAGAACATCTTTGTTTAATGAGTTGCTGCTCGTTTGTTGGCCTGACAAACCAGCCAATCTGCCTCACAGATTAATATAGCTGCAAAGAAACAGGAAGCAAGAGGAAAGAGAGTTAACTTGTATTGTCTCTTTATTTATCCTAAATAGACATGAGATAGTAAAAAAACAAAACAACAAAAACATTTTAAACCGCAGGGATAGGCCTGAGTAGTAAACCAGGCACTTGGTCAAAGGATTCACTGTAGGAGATTTCATCTTTCTGGACCCAAACGTAGGTAGGAGTACAAATCCAGACATGCTGCTGTGTCACACTTCTTTTTACGACACAGCACAGAAACGTGCAGGTGTTTTTCAGTCTCTCCAAGGCACACCGTTGTGTGCAACAAGATGCCGTGAGCTTTTTACACACCTGCTGGAGCAGGTGTCAAAAAGCCAAAGAATAAGGAACAAGACTGAGAACAGACTACATTCATTCTGCTCCACGCTCCAAGAGTCAAGAGAGAAAACCGGGAGACAAATGATAGCAATGGGGTAATAAAAAAATATATATATTGCACTTGAAATTTAAAAGGAAACTCAACAGGGAGACATTTTCTCACAGACACGGTATCCCGCTAGAAGGCTTCAATAAATAAACTGAGCAAGGATTATGCCTTTCAGACAGTTGAAGAGAAGCAGGATAATTCCATGGTCTGATGCGCTAATGGGAAGGACGGTGAAGAGGGAGCTTTCGGTCCAGAGAAAACATGCCGAGAGTCAAATGCAAAAAAGTCTGCAAGGGACCCTTCTCCTCCATCTTGCGCTTGTGAGGATGCGGCCCGTTTATGGAAAGCCACGGATGTCCCAAGGCAGGTTCGGGGTGCAGGAAGAACTCATCGCGCTGCCACCTCCAGAACAGCGGAAGGAAGGGCGGAAGGAAAGCGCCGGACTTCACGGTCGTCCGTTGGAAGGTCTGCTCCTTTGTAGCTTTTGGGTGCCATGACTTCATCGTACCAGAGGGGGGGAAAAAGCAGGTTCTCGGAAAGAAGGAAGAGCTAAGCTGCTTATTTCTGTAACCCCAGGCCCCTTGGGGTGGGAAGACAGATTTATTTATCCAGACAATCCCTTAGCCAAAAATGTAATGACTTGTAAACGTACTGCTCCCTGGAGGGAGGGAGGGAGGGAGGGAGGCCTACAGAGGAGGGCTAGGTTTCCTCGGGTTAATGAGGTCCAAGTACATCTCTGAGCGCAAGAAGCGAGGGTAGGGGTCCTTCTCCATCAAGCCATAGATCCTCCGCTGGGCGAGGTCGAAGCAGCCCCAGCTGATGTTCTGCAAGTTCTCTTTGGTGTATTCCCGGGTGTAGGAGTCCAGGTTGACCTAGAGCAGGGCGGACAGACACGAGTCACTGTTGGGCTGCCGCTTATTGGGGGAAACTCGAGGGTGACCTTAGAGCAGAGGTCTCCAAACTTGGCCACTTTAAGACTTGTGGACTTCAACTCCCAGAATTCTCCAGCCAGCATTCTGGGAGTTGAAGTCCACAAGTCTTAAAGTGGCCAAGTTTGGAGACCTCTGCATAAGAGGGGACAGGTGAACATATACTTGGACAAATAATTACAGCTCATTGTGTCCTGCGCTAAAATAGAGACAATGTAGTTTTTTTTTAATTATATTTTTTATTATAGTTTTATTAATTTATAATATGATATACAAAAAGAATAGAAAAGCAAATATTAGGGAAATTAGGAAAGGAAAAAGGAAAAAGTGAATAGCGGGGGAAAGCAAGGGGGAGGGAAGATTTTGACTTCCTACTCCTTTGGTGCAGTAAAATAAAGCATTAAGTCCTGTCCTCAACTTTTTACTTTTTATAGTAATAGAAACTAGCCATTTCTGCAACAACAAATCTATCTAATTGGTAAAACCCAAAAGCAAAGTTTCATTTTATTTTCCACATCAAGCCCAAAATCCAGAAGTGGTTTCCAAGTAGAAATGAAAGTATTTGTATATTTTTCCCCCCGTTTGATCAAAGCAGTCAATTTAGCCATCCCTGCCAACTCCCATCAGTTTTTGTAGCCATTCATTCGTTCGTTGTGGGGATTGAGGTGACCGAGGAGACAATGTAGTTTTTGATGAGTGGCATAATGTCTGCTAGAATTTTATCTAGTTGTGAAGCATGCTTCAAAAAACAGCCAAGCCTGTTCTGAGATTCCAGTGCACAGAAGGACAAAAAGAAGAGAAAGAGGGAAGATCTGAGGCCTCCGGCAGCTTCTTTTTAAGATTTCATGGGATAAAGTTACGTTACAAGCTTGGAACCGATTTAAAAGCGTCTTTTTTTTTTTCCAAAAGGGTCCTTGGCCTCATTTCTCTGAAGAAATCAGGGCAGGAGGTAGCGCTTAGGGTCTCCATTTAGCAGCATTAAAAACGTGCTTAAATTTCAGCAAAGTTATTTCTATTCCACACTTGAGCCGAGTAAACTTTCTACAAAATGGTCTGCCTCCCAACCAGGCCAGCCCCAAACACAAACCCAGCATCCCATCCTCTGGCTTACCTCTTTGCAGGACTGGACAGCAATGTATTCGGTGAAGATCTTCTTGGCTTTGGCTATCATCTTGGACTGGGATTTGATGTTCTTGTATTCCTCGCATGCCAGCCAGAACTCTAGGTTCTCCTCACTGAACTCGGTGCGCAGGAAAGAACGGAAGGCAGCCACCCCATCTGAGCAGGGATGAGAGGATGCAGCGGCTTTTTGTGAGACGTGCTTGTGCTGCAAAGGCACTGAGGCCTCTTTTTTTTTTGGGCGCAGCCACCTTGCCAGGGAAACGGGCAACATAAAAAATAATGCAATAAATAAATATAAAGGGGGAGGGTCAGAGGTGGTATTCAGCGGGTTCTGGCCGGTTCTCGAAAACCGGCAGCGGAAATTTTGAGTAGTTCGGAGAACTGGCAGATACCGCCTCTGACTGGCCCCGCCTCCATCTATTCTCCGCCTCCTGAGTCCCAGCTGATCGGCTGGGTTTCCTTTGGTTTGCCCTGCACAGGAGAACGGAGCTGGAAAGCAGGTTAGTGAGGTGGGGAGGGAATGGGGATTTTGCAGTAACCTTCCCCTGCCACGCCCATCAAGCCACGCCCACAGAGCCGGTAGTAAAATAATTTGAATCCCACCACTGGGGAAGGTACTTCTGTTTTTTCACCAAGGACCCAGCTAGGCAACTATTTTATGTCAAGAAGCAGATTCTCTCTTAAAGAAACTGTGAAGGACTTTTTGTATCCAGAGGAGAAGTTGGATTCAGGGGACTTTTGTTCGATTCAGTATCTCTGGGCATATGAGAGGGAGCTGTTCCAAAACTCACCCCAATTTCTTTAAATCGAGTCTCTCAAATAGAGATACAGGGGTACAAATAATATACATCTGTCTTTCTGGAGGATTGTTTTTTGCGTATGTGCACAAAGCTTGCAGCATAATCACCTGGCACGCAAAAGCCCCCAGGCCCAAGTTGCTGCAGCTCTGGTTCTGTGGGCATCGGGGAAGGGGGTGCACAGTGATGGGGAAACGTGCTTTGGAAATCTTGCCGCTAGTCACAGCATGCAACTCTCTGATTTTCAAGTCATCCAGGTGCTTGGCAATATTATTGTTAGCAAAAGCCGTCTACTTAAAAATTAAGTATCCTCTGCCACAAAGAAGTACCAAGATCCCATAAGCCAAGGCAGGAATGGGAGACAGCAGGGGAAGGAAAGGAAAATAACAGCTACCCTAAAGCTTTGTTCTATTCCCATCCCTGAATGTTTTAAGATCTGTGTTTGGAATGGAGGTTATTCAAGCTTACTCAAAAGAAATGCTGTCCAATCTTTGACAATTTTAATTCAAACACTTAACAGCAATCTGACTTTTTTAGAAACTCAACCCCAGAAAAAGGCTCCTTACATTTATGCTGCAGCAGCTTTTCCAGTGAGTCTCCCCATTTAAGAGCTTCTTCAGGAGGGGGCCTGAAGGGAGGCAAGGGATGGTGAGAAGGAGATTACTTGAATCACGTGTCACAAAGGCCAGTGAAAGATGGGACCACTGCGGGAAGGAAAAATAACTCCCCAGCACGGGGGTTTATTAAAACGTCTCCTCTTTAAAACTGAAACAATGCTAGAACAAAAATAAATACGTTGACCAAACTAACGTGAAATTTGGAACTTTATTTAACTTGCCTACCAGTGACAAAATCCAAAGGGACACAATAAGAAAAAAAAATCAGTGGAATCAGAGCCAAATATAGTTTGCCACAACCACCCCCACCCCCCGTACATTTCTGCCCTTGCTGCCTCCATGGCTTCCACCAATGCTGGCCACCACCTCACGCACAGCGTCCTGAATGTGTGGTTGTGTCCAGTCAAGGGATCCCAGAACAGGCAAAGGTGCCTGGGACAAAACAGGCCTTGGGTGGGGCTTTGTGGCTTAGTGGTCAAAAAGTGCCCTTTCCCATTGGCAGCCCAGCATGGAGTGTTGACATGGGCACGACTGAGGCTGGCAAGCTCACCCACATCGCTTGTGTCTTAGCTTTTCAATCAGGTTTCCTCCTAGACCAAGGCTCTTCAAACTTGGGCAAGTTTAAGACTAGTGGACTTCAACTCCCAGAATTCCTGAGCTGACATGACTGGGGGAGGAAGTCTGGGAGTTGAAGTCCACAAGTCTTAAAGATGTCTAGTTTGAAGACCCCTTGATCTATAGAATCTATCTTCTATCTCCATCTCCCTATCTACGTTCAGTCTGTCTGTCTGTCTGTCTATCTATCGATCTACCTACATACCTACTTACCTACCTACATCAGGGGTCTCCAACCTTGGCAACTTTAAGCCTGGAGGACTTCAACTCCCAGAATTCTGGGAGTTGAAGTCTGCTAGGCTTCAAAGCTGGCTGGGGAATCCAGGCTTAAAGTTGCCTGTCTCTATCTCTGTCTCTCCATCCATCTAATCCAAGGATCTTCAAACTTGGCAAGTTTAAGACTAGTGGGCTTCAACTCCCATGACCGGAGGAGGAATTCTGGGAGTTGAAGTCCACACAAGTCTTAAAACTGTCCGAGTTGTCTAGCTGTCCTAGACAAAGGAGGTTTCTGCCTTCGGGGATTGGTTCATTAGATTGGTCCAAGTCGTTTCCACCCCGCACCTTGTCTAGCTGCCCCCCCGCCCTTCTTGTCTAGGAAGACAGAGGTCTGGGGGATTTTTCCCCCACCCCCCAGTTTCGCTCCCCGCCGCTTACCGCAGAAGCTTCATCCCTTTGTCGGCCTTGCTCTCAGGCTGCCCCCACAGAGCTTCCTGCCGCTTCCGAAAGAGCCCCAGCCGGTTCTTGACGTCTCGGGCCCTGCAGGGCGGGGAAGCCAAGGGAAGGAGGGTGAGCCTCGAGCCCAGCCGTTGCGGGCCTGGAGGAGACCTGCCGACGAGGCAGCGCTTCTCTTCCGCTCCCGACGCCGCAGCGGTCACGACTCACCCCCCCCCAGCCCAATTCCAAGCAGCCCTTCGGGCAGGCAAAGCGAAAGGCGCTCGGCACTCCCGGACCGGAGAAGCCAGACCGACCCAGCCGGAATCGGGACGGGGGGAAGCGGCCACGTACTCCTTGGTGGTATGCCGCCTCTGCAGGCCTCCCCGGCGAGCGCCCCACAAGATCTCCGCCTGGAGCTCCGCCGCCGGCGCCTTGCTCGGGTCGCGGAAGAAAGGCATGGCCCGGGCCGGAGGGCGCAAGCCTGGCCAGCCGCCTCCGAGAGCCCGCCCGCCCGTCCCTCGCCGAGCGCCCGCCGCATGTGTGACTCAACGCCGGAACGCCGCCTATTTCTGGCCGCCCCGGGCGGCAGGCACCAAAACCGCGGCTATTTTTAGCCGAGCCCGGGAAGGGAGCCCGGGCTGCGCGGGGAGGCGGGAGGGAGGGAAGGAGGCGCGGCGCGGCGCTGTCCGGGCAGCACTCCAGGTGGAGCCGAGAGGCGGGACTGCTTCAGCCGCTTGCAGCTCCGACAGCCGCCCCCCGTTCCCCTTTTCCGTCCTCGCCGGCCCCCGACTCTCCCCTCCCGGCCTCTTCGCCACGATAACGGCGACTAGCAGCCCCCAGAAGCCGCCGGCGCCGCGGAGCAGAGAGTCCAGGCCTGCCCAGTCAGGTGCGGCCCCCCCGCGCAAAAGCCGACGGTGCTTCTCGTCCCGGTTCTCCCCTCCCCGCTCGCCGCTGCAGCCTCGCTCGGGCCAAGGGCTGGGCAAAGCAGCGAAGGTGGGGAGGGGGGGGCGTCCAAAACGGGGAGTCGAGCAATGCTGCCCCCTTCAGGGCAGCAGGAGGAACCGTGCAGGGCTCCCCACCTCCTCCTCCTCCTCGGCTCAGCAGCTGGGAGCAGTTGGGGGCCTGAGCCCCTTCTCAACCCAACGCCCCCCCTGATTAAGGAGCACCCAGAGCCTACGGGAGGTCCCCAGATCTGTGAGGCCAGCTCTCGCACACCTTCAGCTCCCACTCAGGACAACCCTCCTAAGGGGGAGGGCGGCCCCTGCGTGAGGGAATCCATCCCACCCTCTTCTTTCTTGGAGGGGGTTAGGAGTAGGAAAGAAACCCCCTGGGTCAAACCTCCTTTCTTGCAGGGTTGGGGGGCAATGGGTTGTCCAGGGAGCTGTGGCCTCTGGGAAGTGGGTCTCCAGCCCTCTGGGTGCCCTGCCCCTGTGGCCACCAAAGCTTGTGCTAAAACAACTTGGGTTAACACCCGCCCAGATGAACACCAGATTCTGCCCCTTGCTTGCAGGCAGGCAGAAGATGAGACGCTGGGCCAGGTATGACTAGGAAGGGGGAGGGGGTGAACCCTACATCCCTCTGGAGCAGGGGTCTCCAACCTTGGCAACTTTAAGACTTGTGGGCTTTCAACTCCTAGAGTTTCTCAGCCAGGATCTCTGGGAGTTGAAGTCCACAAGTCTTCAATTTGCCAAGGTTGGAGACCCCTGCTCTAGTCCAAGGTCTTCAAACTTGGTCAGTTTAAGACTTGTGGACTTCCAACTCCCAGAATTCCTGAGCTAACATGACTGGAGGAGGAATTCTGGGAGTTGAAGCCCACAAGTCTTAAAAGTTGCCAAATTTGAAGACTGCTGGAATAGATAGAGAGAGAAGGGATAGATAGAATAGATAAAGAGAGGTAGAATAGATAGAAAGAGATATAAAGAGATAGGATAGATAGATAGATAGATAGATAGATAGATAGATAGATAGATAGATAGATAGATAGATAGATAGATAGATAGACAGACAGACAGACAGACAGACAGACAGACAGACAGACAGACAGACAGACAGACAGACAGACAGACAGACAGACAGACAGACAGACAGACAGATAGATAGATAAGATAGATAGATAGATAGATAGATAGATAGATAGATAGATGAAGCAAGGGTCTTCAACTTGGCCAGTTTAAGACTTGTGGACTTCACCTTCCAGAATTCCTGAGCTAACATGGCTGGAGGAGGAATTCTGGGAGTCGAAGTCCATAAGTCTTAAAGCTGTCACGTTTGAAGACCCCTGCTCTAGATGGACTAGGGGGCAGGGAGGGGGACGGAAGGCAGCATGGCCCCTGTCATATGTGTAAGAGGTGGGTTTCTGAACCTCCACCGTTTGCTTTTCCTTCTGGGGCGGGGTCTGAACCAATGGAAATTTGCTCCTGATTCACAGCCTTGTGTTCCGAGACCAAAAAAAACCCGACGGTCAAGAGAGACGCTTCCACCCGCTCAGGCTGGTTTGAGGGAAAGGAGCCACAAAGCACAGTCGCACTTACATTGCCTTGTTCATCTTGTGGGCTGCTCCTGAGTCCCAAACTCCTTCGGGGTCCAGCATCTGCTGCTGCTGCTGCTGTTGCCACCATCGCCACAATGGGAAGGTGGGCGGGGGAACAGAAAGCAGGTAAATTCAACGGAGGAGTTAACCATTTTCAGTCCTTTTGCTACCGCTCCCTTTGGGTTATCCATCCTTCGCTGTCTGGGAGGGATCTGGGCAGACACTTCCAAACACTGCGAGGCAAGCCAGCCAACCATCTTTTCAAAAGCGGGGCTTATTGGCCGGACCGAAGTCCACGCGGAAGGAACTTCCTTGGGAATCTCCCCCCCGGCACCCGGAAACCGGGGCGAAGCGTGGGAAACCGTGTCTTGGTCAAGCTCTCCTTCGCTGCTAGGGGAGGCTTCCGGGCCCTATCAGGAAGCCAGCGCTCTGCCTGCCTGGCAAAGGCATTCCTGGGCCTTTCGGGTGCGCCAGATGGGCTCGAGCGCATTTCCTCTCATTGTTGAAAGGGGTTTCTCTGCTCCCGGGGGCAGGAAGTGGCCAGGGCTGGCCTCTTCCAGCAGCAGGCAGCCGCCCTAGAAGGCAGACTGCTCTGCTTGGCACCGGGGTTATGCTGCTCGCAACCCACCTGACGGTGTGTGACAGGAAGAGTGCTGGAAGGGGAGGTGGGCTCGGCTCTGGGCAAGGGGCCTGGCTGGCCCTGAACTCTCACTCTGCTTCTCTGCTGGAGGTAACCTAGGCAGGACTGGAGTTCTTGTGAAGGGGGAGCTGCTCCATAATTCTTAACAGGCATCGGGCGGTTTCCTTTCTTCTTCAGTCTGGAGCCTCTGAGGAATCCAGAGACCTGCCTGGCATATGAAAGGTAATGGGAAAGGCCCCCCAATTCCCCACTGGAAGTGCTCTGTTCCTGCCTCTCCACGGGTACTAGAGTTCAGGATTGAGTCACTGGCTTTGGAAAAGGCAGCTGATCCTCTTCTGCCTTGGCAGGGAGTAGCCCCGCACAGCTGCCGAATCCCCCTCCAGAAGCCACGCAAGCACCTCTGGGCCCTTCATAGCAAACTCTACTGGAGAAATGGAAAGGCCCAGCAATCATTCTTTCCTGCATCTCTCTGGAATGGCCAGTCGCTTTGGACACATCCCCATGGGCTGTAAATGGCAAACCTATGGCACGCGTGCAACAGGGGGTACGCAGAGCCATTGGTTCAGGCATGCGAGCCCCAGGCAAACTTACCTCACTGTGCATGCACACACCTCCCGGCTGATTTTTGGGCCTTTTTCAGCCTCGCAGAGGCTTGAAGGGACCCTCTGCAGCCTTTGCAGGCCGAAAAATAGGCCCGTTTCGTCACTTCCTGTATTTCCAGAAATAGTGGAAGTGACGCAATGGGCCAGTTTTTTGGCCTGCAAAGGCTGCAGAGGTTCCCCTCAAGCCTCTGCGAGGCCAAAAAAAGACTTCAAATGGGCCGAAGATCAGCTGGGAGGTGCAATGCAGATAAGGGGGCAGGCGGGATGGGGGGATCACACACGCCTGCACAGGGGGCTTGGGGGTGGGCGTGCGCATTGCCTTCTGAGTGCTGGCACGCGAGCACGCCCACATAAGCATGCGCACAATTTTTGGCACAGGAGCAAAAATAGGTTAGCCACCACTGCCCTAAGGGGCAGCCAGCACACATTGCGCGTACAAACAGGGATAAAGATAATGTGGAGTGATGCCGCTTCAGCGAGTAGCATGCTGGATTCTTATTAGTGGTGCACGGGATTTAAAATTATGAGTTTAGTGGTCCCTGGGGTCCAAAAGGTTGGCGACCCCTGACTTAGAAGACCGAGAAATGCTATTTTTCAAAGTAGCTCTCTAAATAAACTTGAAAACTGACATTTCTGACATGCCGAGAAAGCCGGCTGAGTCAAAAGGCCTCGTCCAGCCTGGGTCCCTGAAAGGAAGCCAAAAGAGGCCAGAAGCAACCGCGTGCGTCGTGCGAAGCCAGTGGCATGCGATCCGCATTCAAGATCATCCCTACCCTGAACTTTCTCTGACTCTTCCTGGCACGACTGCTCCGAAAGGCACCCATTGAGTGCCCCTCCCCATCCACCCTCGTTATGGCACCCAGGCACACCCAGAGGCTTGCCTACCTTCCGATTCCCAACGAAGAGCAGCGTGAGTTGGTGGATGGAGCCCCCATTCTTCAGAAGCTGTTTCTTGAGGCTCTGTGGAGATGGCAGCGTCCAGCCGGCGGTGGGTCCTTGCATCTCGGTGTAATTCAGGCTGGTGTCAGAGGTGAAGCAATGGCCGGCTCGGGGCTCCTGAAGCAGGCTGCCCTCGCTGTGAGTCCGACGCCGCAGAGAGTTCTGCACACTCAGGGTGCAGGCCGGCTGACAGGCGGACGTTTCGAACAAGCTGCAGCGTTTTCGGTGCCCCCTGGCCAGATAGGCCTCCCCGCTGTCCTCCTCCTCTTCCTCCTCTTCCTCGGCCAATTCCTCTGGACCGCTGAGCTTGAGGCTGGTGAGGCAGGTCAGGTCTGGATTAAAGGCACCCTCCACCTGCAACTTTGGGATTGTAAAGGCAGTGGGGCCACTGCAGGGCGCTTCCTGCTCCTTCTCCTCGAGGTGGCGGGGCTGCTTCCCCTGTTCCATCGCGACGCCCTGGACTCCTGCCACAGCTTCCCCTGTCAGCCCCTCTACGGAGTTGCCCCTCACAGGATAGGCAAGGCGGCTGCTGTCATCCTGCCCCACAGGGGGCACTGCCCCTAATTTCGCAGCTGCTGGCTCAAGCATCTGGGGGGAAACAAAGGGAAAGGGAAATGTATGGTTGGAAATGGGACAAAAAAAGTTTCCAGCATCCCAAGTGATCCTGGGAAGGTCAAGCGGAGGCTGATGTCTTGGAACAAGGGTCTTCAAACTTGGCAAAGTTGAAGACTTGTGGACTTCCAACTCCCAGAATTCCCGAGCTAACGTGACTAGAGGAGGAATTCTGGGAGTTGAAAGTCCACAAAGCTGTCAAGTCTGAAGACCCCTGCTCTATCTGATACGCAGCTCTATCATTCCCCTCTGTTGTAATGGTTTCCTGTATCACATTGCCCCTCCAGGTTTCATCTCTATTGTTCCTGTGATGCATTTCCTGTTCTTGTATTACTCTAACACAAGGGTCTTCAGACGTGACGGCTTTTAAGACTTGTGGACTTCAACTCCCAGAATTCCTAAGCTAACGTGACTGGAGGAGAAATTCTGGAAGTTGAGGTCCACAAGTCTTCAAGCTGTCAAGTCTTCAAACAGATGCTTAAGCACCTGGGGACAGCCTTCCCCAGATACATCGGGAGCGTTTCCTCCCAATAAGGGGCCAGGGGTTGAGACCGCAAAGGCTGCTTCTTCCTAGGTGCTCACCTCCCACCCCAGTCTTTGCATAAAGCTCTCCCCCTCCCCCCCGGATTCTGTATTTTGGAACCAAAGAATTGTGGCCCAGAGCCCTAACATCAACTAGCATCCAGGCCAGCATATATATACACTTTCCATAGAGGGGGCCGCTCAGGCTGAGGTCACTCGCATCTCTTCTGGCCACAAGCAATAATCTTCTGTTATAGTCTTTGCTCCTAAATTTTGTGTGAAAGGCCCTCCCAACTTCCAGATTATATTCTGAAAATCACTCTCAAAAGCCCGTCGGGAGGAAGCTTCCCTCTCCCCTTTCAGATCAATTGCCCCCATAAGGAACCAAGGAACTGGCAAAGAACCTGGACTGGGGATGGCAGCTCCCCCAAAGAGTCAGGGGCTGCCCTTAAATCCCCAGCACAGATGCTGCGATGCTTGGCTTCTGCAGGGTGGAAAAAGTGACCAGCTCGCAAGAACTTACGAATCGTAGGTGCTTCCGGCTGCCGTTTCTGGGCAAGTAGTTTGCAGGTCACGCCACACCCGAGCCCCAAATCTGAGAGCGGCACCACTGATTTCTCTACAAAACCGCTTGGCTCGCAGTCCTGGTCCAAACGAGCTGTTTTGACTTTCAGGGACCCGAAGCTAATTGAGATACCGCTGGTCTTGACCCACACCTGATCCGAATGCTGCTGACGTTCCCTGTCTTGGCTCTAGTGTCCCACACTAGCCGGAATGCTTAATTGGACAACTGAGGTCCGACGGATGTAAATAAGGCTTTAAGCTCAGGAAACAAAACAGAGCTGGGTCAGGTTCTAACCTGTCTCCTTGGCTCAGTGGGAGCAAATTACAAGAGATGGTCCTTTGGGGTGGGCAGGAGACATAGGAGAGGGAATGTAAACACCCTGTTGTTCAATCAACCCTTGTGCCACATCATGGAAAGGACCTGGGGGCTCCCCTAGGAACGGAGACAGATCACACACTGAACACATCCCGTTTTTCCACTGAGCTGAGCTGACTCATAGGGTTGGCCTTCGGAGGAGGCCGATGCCACAAGAGAGAGATTTTAAACACTTCCTATTCTCCCCAATTTACCAGAACACACGGAGTTAAAACCCGCTTGAGAAGAACTTACGGGAGAGACGGGAGAGACGAAGGAAGAGAATAAAACCTGACGTATCTAAGAGGCCAAATTTCTGCTTCCAATATCCCCCAGAAAGGTAGCAATGGACAACCAGTGACCAATGCTGGTGGTAAATGTGCGGATCAGCTCTTGCGCTCTCGGTTCGGTTAAAAAGGACTCGCACCCAGGGGTTTTTAAGGCCAGAAGAGGCTTAGCTCTGATCCAGCAGAGCCGTCACACGGAACGTCTTCAGCATTTCTAGCCAAAAAAGAGAAGTGAACTTGCGATGCTTTTAATGGGGCGATCGACTGGATCAATTTCCAAGTTTTATTCCAGCCTCCTCAGGAGGTCAAACAAGGACAGCACAAGCCCCATCTCTGCCTTCATGGTGTGTGGGAGAGGGAGAGGGGGCTAGGGTTGAACTCACCTGCCTCAGGTAACCTATTGGTGAAAGAGTTTCTGCAAAATCTTTTCACGTTCCTACCCTTCCTATCCACTCACCCTTAAGCTAGAGGTGGGCAACTATGGCCCCTTTATGACTTGTGGACTTTAACTCCCAAAATTCCTGAGCTAGCATGGCTTGCTCAGGAATTCTGGGAGTTGAAGTCCATAATTCATAAAAGGGCCATAGTTGCCCACTCACCCCTT